>NC_052330.1:22481346-22761346 GCF_016432855.1 Salvelinus namaycush | reverse complement strand
TCTGCTTGCACGGAACGCAAGAGAAGTGACACAATTTCCCTAATTAGAAGAAATTCATGTTAGAAGGCAATATTAACTAAATATGCAGGTTTAAAAATATATACTTGTGTATTGATTTTAAAGAAAGGCATTGATGTTTATGGTTAGGTTTGGTGCAACGACAGTGCTAAATCATCACCCGTTTGGCGAAGTAGGCTGTGATTCGATATGAAATTAACAGGCACCGCATCGATTATATGCAATGCAGGACACGCTAGATAAACTAGTAATATCATCAACCATGTGTAGTCATCTAGTGATTATGTTAAGATTGATTGTTTTTTATAAGATAATTATAATGCTAGCTAGCAACTTACCTTGGCTTACCAGGCTCCTCGTGGAGTGCAATGTAAGGCAGGTGGTTAGAGCGTTGGACTAGTAACCAGAAGGTTGCAAAAAACGAATCCAGAGCTGACAAGGTAAAAATCTGTCGTTCTGCCCCTGAACAAGGCAGTTAACCCACTGTTCCTAGGCCGTCATTGAAAATAAGAATGTGTTCTTAACTGACTTGCCTAGTTAAATAAAGGTATAAAAATATATATATATTTTTTTAAATCGGCCAAATCGGTGTCCAAAAATCCGATTCCTATGAAAATTTGAAATCGTCCCTAATTAATCGGCCATTCCGATTAATCGGTCGACCTCTAACGCATACACACACACACGCAGTATGGATGGACACACAATCTCACTCTCTCCCTCGCAAACACGTGGACACGCCACCCACCCGAATCCTCGTCACACTGGGACCAAAGATAATTATCAGTGAATCTACCTGCTCCACGTTCCAGGTATACAGGACCGTACTACTGTATGGATTACAAAGGACATGAAAGACTCTCTAGGAATCCACTCAAAACTGCAATAAAATGTTTTTAAAAAAATCCTACAATGTAATCTTCATTAAAGAAAATGTTAAATGGAGTGTTGTGCCTTTAGTCATGCCGGAAAGGAACAAACATTTACACTGTCCCTTCATTCTCACAAATGACCACCAATAACCAGACAGAAAGGACAATATCACTAACTTAAGAGTCAGTCCTCTCCTGGAGCTGATTTACACACACACATATATATATATATATATATATATATATATATATATATATATATATATATATATATATATATATATATGAGAGAGACAGAGACAGAGAGACAGAGAGACACAGAGACAGACAGAGAGAGAGAGAGCGAGAGAGTGTGTGTGTGTACCGGGTCTTAATATATTCTGTCAGTGTAAACCTTGGGGCCACATATGTTCCTCTTCAGTTTCCAGAGTGTGTCTCTGGAAATCTCAAGGCTGTAACTTCTGCTGTTAGGACCTCAAGCAGAGTAACATTACAGTACTGTCCAAGGGAATCTCCAGCAGAATCAGGTCACACACACACACACGGAAAAACACACGGCTTAATGGGAGCTTTAGTCACAGCACTCACATTTATTGTAACACTCGTCGTTGGAATGAGGTGAGGACCAAAGCACAGCGTGGTAAGTGTCCATATTCAATTTAATAACTGGACACTAAGAATACAAAAATAACAACGTGAATGATACAAAATGAAAATGAAACAGTCCCGTATGGTGAAAACACAGACACAGGAAAACAACCACCCACAAAACACAAAGAAAAACAGGGTACCTAAATATGGCTCCCAATCAGAGACAACAACTGACACCTGCCTCTGATTGGGAACCATACTAGGCCAAACACATAGAAATATAACCATAGAACAAAACATAGAAAAACAACATAGAATGCCCACCCCAACTCACGCCCTGACCAAACTAAAATAAAGACATAACAAAGGAACTAAGGTCAGGACGTGACATTTATGATGATAACATACCCCGATGGTCATGTTTACTGCACAGGTCCTGATTCTAGGTTTAAATAATGACAACTAAGTCAATCTCAAAATCACTAGCAAGTCAGTAATTGTTCCCAGAATAAAGTGTTGCTGTAGTGAATGTCAATATCAGTATCAACTCAGTGTGTCTGTCTGGTAGAAATGGTCCCACTCTACTACTGTCCTCTCTCCATTCTGTTACAGGTTATTAGAGTGGAGAGGAACTGAAACTCTCTCTGTTTCTCTTTCCTTCTCTCCCTCCCACTCTCTCTCTTTTTCTCTCTCCCTCTAGTAATGCAAACAGCAGTGAAAGGTCTACTAAGCATTAACCCAAGGCACTTCGCATAACCCTGAAACGGAGAGCGAGAGACAGAAAGAGAGAGACAAAGAAAGAAGGAGAGAGACACAGAGAGAGAGCAAGAGCAAGAGCGAGATGGAGACGAGGGAGAGAGAGAGAGATGGAGACGGAGAGAGAGAGGGAGAGAGATAGAGACGGAGAGAGAGGGAGAGGGAGAGAGAGATAGAGACGGAGAGAGAGAGAGAGATGGAGACGAGAGAGAGAGAGATAGAGACGGAGAGAGAGAGGGAGAGAGAGATAGAGACGGAGAGAGAGAGAGAGAGAGATGGAGACGAGAGAGAGAGAGAGAGAGAGATGGAGACGGAGAGAGAGAGAGAGGGAGAGAGATAGAGACGGAGAGAGAGAGAGATGGAGACGGAGAGAGAGAGAGAGATAGAGACGGAGAGAGAGAGAGATGGAGACGGAGAGAGAGAGAGAGAGAGATGGAGACGGAGAGAGAGAGAGAGAGAGGGAGAGAGAGAGAGACGGAGACGGAGAGAGAGAGAGAGGGAGATAGAGACGGAGAGAGAGAGAGAGAGAGAGAGAGATGGAGACGGAGAGAGAGAGAGAGGGAGATAGAGACGGAGAGAGAGAGAGAGAGAGAGAGAGATGGAGACGGAGAGAGAGAGAGAGAACACCACTACGATCTAGACCTTGTTGAGGTCACAACAATAACTCTTCAGAGGAGAGAGGTAGACAGAACCAGTCTTTGTGTAGCAGAGCCATCTACAGATGACAACAGCCAACTAACAAGCGAGATGGCTGGCAGGACAAATATCGTTTAGAACAAATTGTTTTCTAGTTCTGTTACACCATTTTCACTGTCTCCAAAATAGGAATTAATGTTGGAGACGTTTAGTTTAAAAATTGAGCCAAGGAACTGCAAAATGAAACAGAGCGGTGTGTGTGTGTGTGTGTGTGTGTGTGTGTGTGTGTGTGTGTGTGTGTGTGTGTGTGTGTGTGTGTGTGTGTGTGTGTGTGTGTGTGTGCGCGCACTGCATAAAACATCAAAGCAGCAGCATTGAACAGCTGACAGCTTAAACATTTATAACTGTGGCACACACATTACCTATTCCCTACTAAACCTAAAGGAGCTTTTATAGCACTGTGCTGAAGACAGTCCCACCACTGGGGTCAATGATGATAATGATGTGGTACTTTAGCTCCCCTTGCTGAAAGTATTAGTTGCTCCTAACCACATATCTGGGATCTGATTCCCCTCTGTCCAGTTTTTACTTTAACCACTGGAGAGGTGTGTGTGTGTCTGTGTGTGTGTGTGTGTCTGTGTGTGTGTGTGTGTGTGTGTGTGTGTGTGTGTGTGTGTGTGTGTGTGTGTGTGTGTGTGTGTGTGTGTCTGCGTGTGTGTCTGTGTGTGTGTTAGTTAAATTATTTGAATTCCTTTACTTTCTTTCAAAACAAAATGTGAGCTCAATGCGCAGTTTCTCTGGAGAGAAATCAGCTCAAGCCCGAACTGTGCAATGTAGTAGGGAGTTGTAGTTTCCAACAGGCCAATATTCTACATAGTTTAGCACAGAAAACATGGTAATTAACTACAATGACCAAATCCATTGCGTGCTTACTTGTAATATATATTTTTTGCCTTATTTTACCAGGTTTGTTGACTGAGAACACATTCTCATTAACAACAATGACCTGGAGAATAGTTACAGGGGAGAGGAGGAGGGATGAATGAGCCAATTGGAAGCTGGGGATGATTTAATATTTTTTTTATTTCACCTTTATTTAACCAGATAGGCCAGTTGAGAACAAGTTGTCATTTACAACTGCGACCTGGCCAAGATAAAGCAAAGCAGTGCGACACAAACAACAACACAGAGTTACACATGGAATAAACAAACGTACTGTCAATAACACAATAGAAAAAAATCTATACACAGTGTGTGCAAATGAGGTAAGATAAGGGAGGTAAGGCAATAAATAGGCCGTAGTGGCGAAGTAATTACAATTTAGCAATTAAACACTGGAGTGATAGATGTGCAGAAGATGAATGTGCAAGGAGAGATACTTGGGTGCAAAGGAGCAAAAAATAAATAACAAAATGGGGATGAGGTAGTTGGATGGGCTATTTACAGATGGGCTATGTACAGGTGCAATGATCTGTGAGCTGCTCTGACAGCTGATGCTTAAAGTTAGTGAGGGAGATAAGAGTCTGCAGCTTCAGCGATTTTTGCAGTTCGTTCCAGTCATTAGCTGCAGAGAACTGGAAGGAAAGGCGGCCAAAGGGGGAGTTGGCTTTGGGCGTGACCAGTGAAATATACCTGCTGGAGCGCGTGCTACGGGTGGGTGCTGCTATGGTGACCAGTGAGCTGAGATAAGGCAGGGCTTTACTTAGCAAAGACTTATAGATGACCTGGAGCCAGTGGGTTTGGCGACGAATATGATTGGCCAGCCAATGAGAGCATTTAGGTCACAGTGGTGGGTAGGATATGGGGCTTTGGTGACGAAACGGATGGCACTATGATAGACTGCCTCCAATTTGCTGAGTAGAGTGTTGGAGGCTATTTTGTAAATTACATCGCCGAAGTCAAGGATCGGTAGGATAGTCAGTTTTACGAGGGTATGTTTGGCAGCATGAGTGAAGGATGCTTTGTTGCGAAATAGGAAGCCGATTCTAGATTTAATTTTGGATTGGAGATGCTTAATGTGAGTCTGGAAGGAGAGTTTACAGTCTAACCAGACACCTAGGTATTCGAAGTTGTCCACATATTCTAAGTCAGAACCGTCCAGAGTAGTGATGCTGGACGGGCGGGCAGGTGCGGGCAGTGATCGATTGAATAGCATGCATTTAGTTTTACTTGCATTTAAGAACAGTTGGAGGCTACGGAAGGAGAGTTGTATGGCATTGAAGCTAGTCTGGAGGTTAGTTAACACAGTGTCCAAAGAAGGGCCAGAAGTATACAGAATGGTGTCGTCTGTGTAGAGGTGGATCAGAGAATCACCAGCAGCAAGCGCGACATCATTGATGTATACAAAGAAAAGAGTCGGCTCGAGAATTGAATCCTGTGGCACCCCATTAGAGACTGCCAGAGGTCCGGACAATAGGCCCTCTGATTTGACACACTGAACTCTGTCTGAGAAGTAGTTGGTGAACCAGGCGAGGCAGTCATTTGAGAATCCAAGGCTGTTGAGTCTGCTGATAAGAATGCGGTGATTGACAGAGTCGAAAGCCTTGGCCAGGTCGATGAATACGGCTGCACAGTACAGTCTTTTATCGATGGCGGTTATGACGAGCTCGGAAACCAGATTGCATAGCGGAGAAGGTACGGTGGGATCCGAAATGGTCGGTGATCTGTTTGTTAACTTGGCTTTCGAAGACCTTAGAAAGGCAGGGTAGGATAGATATAGGTCTAACAGTTTGGGTCTAGAGCGTCTCCCCCTTTGAAGAGGGGGATGACGGCGGCAGCTTTCCAATCTTTGGGGATCTCAGACGATACGAAAGAGAGGTTGAACAGGCTAGTAATAGGAGTTGCAACAATTGCGGCGGATAAATTTAGAAAGAGAGGGTCCAGATTGTCTTGCCCAGCTGATTTGTAGGGGTCCAGATTTTGCAACTCTTTCAGAACATCAGCTATCTGGATATGGGTGAAGGAGAAATGGGGGAGGCTAGGGCAAGTTGCTGTGGGGGGTGCAGGGCTGTTGACCGGGGCAGGGGTAGCCAGGTGGAAAGCATGGCCAGCTGTATAAAAAGTGCTTATTGAAATTCTCAATTCTAGTGGATTTATCAGTGGTGACAGTGTTTCCTAGCAGCTGGGAGGAGGTGCTCTTATTCTCCATGGACTTTACAGTGTCCCAGAACTATTTGGAGTTGGTGCTACAGGATGCACATTTCTGTTTGAAAAAGCTAGCTTTTGCTTTCCTAACTGCCTGTGTATATTGGTTCCTAACTTCCCTGAAAAGTTTAATGTCGCGGGGGCTATTCGATGCTAATGCAGTATGCCACAGGATGTTTTTGTGCTGGTCAAGGGCAGTCAGGTCTGGAGTGAACCAAGGGCTATATCTGTTCCTGGTTCTACATTTTTTGAATGGGGCATGATTATTTAAGATGGTGAGGAAAGCACTTTTAAAGAATAACCAAGCATCCTCAACTGACGGAATGAGGTCAATATCCTTCCAGGATACCCGGCACCAGGTCGATTAGAAAGGCCTGTTCGCTGAAGTGTTTTAGGGAGCGTTTGACAGTGATGAGGGGTGGTCGTTTGACCGCAGACCCATTACGGACGCAGGCAATGAGGCAGTGATCGCTGAGATTCTGGTTGAAGACAGCAGAGGTGTATTTAGAGGGCAGGTTGGTCAAGATGATATCTATGAGGGTGCCCGTGTTTACGGATTTGGGGTTGTACCTGGTAGGTTCATTAACAATTTGTGTGAGATTGGGGGCATCTATCTTAGATTGTTGGACGGCCGGGGTGTTAAGCATGTCCCAGTTTAGGTCACCTAACAGTACGAGCTCTGAAGATAGATGGGGGGCAATCAATTCACATATGGTGTCCAGGGCACAGCTGGGGGCTGAAGGTGGTCTATAACAAGCGGCAATGGTGAGAGACTTGTTTCTGGAAAGGTATATTTTTAGAAGTAGAAGCTCAAATTGTTTTGGCACAGACCTGGATAGCATGACAGAACTCTGCAGGCTATCTCTGCAGTAGATTGCAACTCCGCCCCCTTTGGCAGGTCTATCTTGTCGGAAAATGTTATTGTTAGGGATGGAAATTGGTGGCCTTCCTAAGCCAGGATTCAGATAAAGCTAGGACATCCGGGTTGGCAGAGTGTGCCAAAGCAGTGAGTAAAACAAACTTAGGTAGGAGGCTTCTAATGTTAACATTCATGAAACCAAGGCTTTTACGGTTACAGAAGTAAACAAATGAGAGTGCATGGGGAATGGGAGTGGAGCTAGGTGCTGCAGGGCCTGGATTAACCTCTATATCACCAGAGGAACAGAGGAGGAGTAGGATAAGGGTATGGCTAAAGGCTATAAGAACTGGTCATCTAGTGCATTCGGAACAGAGAGTAAAAGGAGCAGGTTTCTGGGCGCGGAAGAATAAATTCAAGGCATAATGTACAGACAAAGGTATGGTAGGATGTGAATACAGTGGAGGTAAACCTAGGCATTGAGTGACGATGAGAGAGGTTTTGACTCAAGAGACACCATTTAAACCAGGTGAGGTCACCGCATGTGTGGGATGTGGAACAAAAGGGCTAGCTAAGGCATATTGAGCAGGGCTGGAGGCTCTATAGTGAAATAAGACAATAATCACCAACCAAAACAGCAATGGACGCGGCATGTTGACATTAGGGAGAGGCATGCGTAGCCAAGTGATCATAGGGACCAGTGAGTAGCTAGGCGAGCTGGAGACACGGTGATTCAGACAGCTAGCGGGCCGGGGATAGCAGGCAGAAGGGCCTTAGGGGGACGTCGATGGAATAGTCTGTTGTAGCCCCCTCGGATGGTTACGTCGGCAGACCAGTCGTGATGGATCGGCAGGGCTCCGTATAGGCAGGAAAAGGGTCCAGGCCAATTGGCAAAATTGGTATTGTAGCCCAAGAAATTGGCTGATGGACCTCTTCAGTTAACAGTCCGATATGCTCTAGACAGCTAGCGGACCGCAGCTAGCGGATGGGCCTTCAGGGGACATCGTGACGGAGGAGCCTGTTGAAACCCCCTTGGGCGGATTACGTTGGTAGACCAGTCGTGATGGATCGACGGGGCTCCGTGTCAGCAGTAAAAGGGGTCCAGGCCAATTGGCAAAATAGGTATAGTAGCCCAAGGAGTGGCTGATGGACCTCTTCAGCTAGCCGGGAAATGGGCCTAGCACGAGGCTAGTTCCAGGCTAACTGGTGCTTGCTTCGGGACAGAGACGTTAGCCAGGAGTAGCCACTCGGATAGCAGCTAGCTAGCTGCAATGATCCAGGTGAAAAGGTTCAGAGCTTGCGGTAGGAATCCGAAGATGTGGAAATTTGGTGGAAAAAAGCAGTCCGGTATGCTCTGGGTTTTACATACACCATAGCCAAATACATTTAAACTCAATTTAAACAATTCCTGACTTTTAATCCTAGTAAAAATTCCCTGTCTTAGGTCAGTTAGGATCACCACTTTATTTTAAGAATGTGAAATGTCAGAAAAATAGTAGAGAGAAGGATTTATTTCAGCATTTATTTCTTTCATCACATTCCCAGTAGGTCAGAAGTTTACATACACTCAATTAGTATTTGGTAGAATTGCCGTTAAATTATTTAACATGGGTCAAACATTTCGGGTAGCCTTCCACATGCTTGGGTGAATTTTGGCCCATTCCTCCTGACAGAGCTGGTGTAACTGAGTCAGGTTTGTAGGCCTCCTTGCTCGCACACGCTTTTTCAGTTCTGCCCACAAATTTTCTATAGGATTGAGGTCAGGGCTTTGTGATGGCCACTCCAATACCTTGACTTTGTTGTCCTTAAGCCATTTTGACACTTTGGAAGTATCAATTGTCCATTTGAAAGACCCATATGCGACCAAGCTTTAACTTCCTGACTGATGTCTTGAGATGTTGCTTCAATATATCCATATAATTTTCTTTCCTCATGAGGCCATCTATTTTGTGAAGTGCACCAGTGCCTTCTGCAGCAAAGCACCCCCACAACATGATGCTGCCACCCCCGTGCTTCATGGTTGGGATGGTGTTCTTCGGCTTGCAAGCCTCCCCCTTTTTCCTCCAAATGTTCAGTTGCAAACTGTAGTCTGGCTTTTTTATGGCGGTTTTGGAGCAGTGGCTTCTTCCTTGCTGAGCGGCCTTTCAGGTTATACCGATATAAGACTCGTTTTACTGTGGATATAGATACTTTTGTACCTGTTTCCTCCAGCATCTTCACAAGGGCCTTTGCTGTTGTTCTGGGATTGATTTGCACTTTTCGCACCAAAATACGTTCATCTCTAGGAGACAGAACGCGCCTCCTTCCTGAGCGGTATGACGGCTGCTTGGTCCCATGGTGTTTATTCTTGCGTACTATTGCTTGTAAAGATGAACGTGGTACCTTCAGGCGTTTGGAAAATGTTCCCAAGGATGAACCAGACTTGTGGAGGTCTACAATTCCTATTCTGAGGTCTTGGCTGATTTGTTTTGATTTTCCCATGATGTCAAGCAAAGAGGCACTAAGTTTTAAGGTAGGCCTTGAAATACATCTACAGGTACACCTCCAATTGACTCAAATGATGTCAATTAGCCTATCAGAAACTTCTCTGGGATATGTGGGACGGTAGCGTCCCACTTGGCCAAAAGCCAGAAAAAATGTAGCGCGCCAAATTCAAATATATTACTATAAAAATCAATCTTTCATGAAATCACACATGAAAGACACCAAATTAAAGCTACACATGTTGTGAATCCAGACAACATGTCTGATTTCAAAAAGGATTTACGGCGAAAGCACACCAAACGATTATATTAGCTCAGTACATAGCCACAGAAAAACACAGCCATTTTCCCAGCAAAAGATAGTAGTCACAAAAAGCAGAAATAGAGATAAAATGAATCACTAACCTTTGATGATCTTCATCAGATGACACTCATAGACATCATGTTACACAATACATTTATGTTTTGTTCGATAATGTGCATATTTACAGTATATCCACAAATCTCGGTTTACATTGGCGCCATGTTCAGAAATGCCTCCAAAATATCCGGAGAAATTGCAGAGCCACGTCAAATAACAGAAATACTCATCATAAACTTTGATGAAAGATACATGTTTTACATGGAATTAAAGATACACTTGTTCTTAATGCAACCGCTGTGTCAGATTTCAAAAAAACTTTACGTAAAAAGCACACCATGCTTTTTGAGCACACCATGCCATCTGAGACGGCGCTCAAAAATAACAACATTTCTCCGCCATGTTGGAGTCAACAGAAATACGAAATTACATCATAAATATTCCCTTACCTTTGATCATCTTCATCAAAATGCACTCCCAGGAATCCTAGTTCCACAATAAATCAGTTTTTTCCCCCCCGATAATGTCCATTACTTATGTCTAAGTAGCTACTTTTGCTAGCATGTTTACTGCACATGTCCAAACGCTCGCACAGATGCAGGCAAACTCGGACGAAAACTTAAAAAAGTTATATAACAGGTCGAATAAACTGGTCAAACTAAGTAGAGAATCAATCTTCAGGATGTTGTTATCATATATATCCAATAACGTTCCAACCGGAGCATTCCTTCGTGTCTGTATAAGTTATGGAACGCAAGTCGATATCATGAGGAAAGTGCGTGACCAGGAACTGGCAATCTGCCAGACCACTGACTCATTCCCCTCTCATCCGGCCCCACAACACAGCATAAGCTTCATTCCACATCCTACAGACTGTTGACATCTAGTGGAAGGCGTAGGAAGTGCAAACAGATCCATATCTTACAGGGAATTGAATAGGCGATGAGTTGAACGTTGACCGGTCTCAGAATTCTCACTTCCTGTTTGGATTTCTTCTCAGGTTTTTGCCTGCCATATGAGTTCTGTTATACTCACAGACATCATTCAAATAGTTTTAGAAACTTCAGAGTGTTTTATATCCAATAGTAATAATACTATGCATATATTAGCATCTGGGACAGAGTAGGAGGCAGTTCACTATGGGCACGCAATTCATCCAAAAGTGAAAATGCTGCCCCCTATATCAAAGAAGTTAAAGGCACAGTCAACTTAGTGTATGTAAACTTCTGACCTACTGGAATTGTGATACAATTAATTATAAGTGAAATAATCTGTCTTTAAACAATTGTTGGAAAACTTACTTGTGTCATGCACAAAGTAGATGTCCTAACCGACTTGCCAGAACTATAGTTTGTTAACAAGAAATTTGTGGAGTGGTTGAAAAACGAGTTTCAATGACTCCAACCTAAGTGTATGTAAACTTACGACTTCAACTGTATATACGAAATATATACGAAGAAAAAAATATATGTACAAGGGACACGACAAGACAAAGACAAAGACGTCTGAACTGTTACGCCATCTTGGAATCTAATCTAGAATCTAGATTAGGTAGGCCATTATGGTATGAGGGCCAGATTGGGAATTTAGCCAGGACACCGGTCTGTGTGGGGTAGACACAGAAAGGGAGAGGGAGAGAAGAGACTGCTTGATTGAGAGGGATAGAGAGTAGTTGCTTCGCGAGGTATCTCCACCTGAAAATACACGATCTAAGTGATTGATAGTTGATATTCAGCAGTCATAAAAGCATGTCTTATTTACTTTGAACTACAAAATAGTGATTTTGTCAGACAGTATAGCAAGCAGCTCTATAAGATGAGATGATGACTTGAAGTGTGTGTGTGTGTGTGTGTGTGTGTGTGTGTGTGTGTGTGTGTGTGTGTGTGTGTGTGTGTGTGTGTGTGTGTGTGTGTGTGTGTGTGTGTGTGTGTGTGTGTGTGTGTGTGTGTGTGTGTGTGTGCCTTCCAGTGAAAATAGCTGTGTGAAAGCCTTCTGCAACATGGCAGCACACAGACCAAGTTATGAGTCAGGCTGATTTTGAAAGCCGGTTATATAAGCTGCTTGCTTGCGTATTTGAGGTTTGGTGGTGGAGCGAGAGTGAGAGATAGTGGAGAAAGGGATGGAAGGAGTGAGAGAGTGAGAAAGATGGAGGGAGAGAGAGAGGAAGGAAGAGGGAGCGAGAGAGAGAGAGAGAGAAAGGGATGGAGCCAGAGGGGATGGGACAGATAGAGAAAAATATTGAGAAAGAGAGGGAGAGAGAGAGGAGGAGAGAGAAAGAGAGAGATGGCAGAGTTTTTTCTCCTTCGAACAGCTGGCTTCTTCACATCTTGGTAGCAGAGATATAGACAGAGTTATTAGGGGAAGTTGAATTGCTCAATTTTAAGACATCCATCAGATTAAATTGTGAGATATAGAGAGACATATTATTATTTTGCTTACCCACTCTGCCCATCTATTTGGGTTAGGTTTAGGATTCAATCGGCTATTTGGGTTAGGTTTAGGATTCAATAGGCTATTTGGGTTTGGTTTAGGATTGAATAAACTATTTGGGTTAGATTTAGGATTAAATAAACTATTTGGGTTAGGTTTAGGATTGAATAAACTATTTGGGTTAGTTTTAGGATTAAATAAACTCTTTGGGTTAGGTTTAGGATTAAATAAACTATTTGGGTTAGGTTTAGGGTTCATGGGCTATGCCAAGAGACATAACTATTTGTTCTGTTGTGCTCTTACAGATGGACAGAGAGCTCAGTCTATGTTTGGGACAAATCAAGGACGGTCCAGACCAGACCAAAAATAAACATCTGTGGACTGTAATGATGGGTAGGTGAGTCGGAAGCAGGTGAAACGTTTTAATTAAACAACATAACCAAAGAACACGACACTAACATAAGGCAGTGGGCCGATACACGAGAACAATACCAACTGGTGAGTGAAAATGGGAGAGTGACATATAAAGGGGAGGAAATGATGAAGGTAATGGAGTCCAGGTGTGAATTATAATGAATAACAGGTGCGCGTAATGATGAGTGCCAGGTGTGCGTAATGATGAATCCCAGGACCGGTGGTTAGTGCTCTGGCGATGTCGTACGCCGGAGGGGAGGAGCAGGAGCAGACGTGACAGGACGTTGAAATTAAAGCCGCACCGGACCCTACCGAAAAACGACGCCTGTGGACGTTGAAATCAATGCCGGGGTGACTGACCAAATGTAAACTACTTTTAAATCCAGCATGGAAAACAGGAGAGGGAAATCCCTGTGGTCCAGACAAATACTGTTGCAGCAGAGACATGAAATGTATTGACCAAGAATGAAGGATAGGTTGTGACCTGTGTATTAGAGTGATGTTCTACGTGTGTGTGTGTGTGTGTGTGTGTGTGTGTGTGTGTGTGTGTGTGTGTGTGTGTGTGTGTGTGTGTGTGTGTGTGTGTGTGTGTGTGTGTGTGTGTGTGTGTGTGTGTGTGTGTGTGTGTGTGTCTGTGTTGTAGTTGGAGTGTTTTCATGTCTGACATCATGTCTGATTGTGTGTTGAAGCCTTGAGAGCTTGATGTGTGTTTTGGACAGTGTGTGTGTGTGTGTGTGTGTGTGTGTTTCTGAGTCTGACTGTGTGTTGGAATGTTCTAGAGCCTGAATACCGGGATGCAGACTGCACAGACCCTGCTCACTCACTCAGTCCCTGCTGCAGAGTCACTCACTCCACTGCAGAAAGACCACGATAGACATACAGTCTATCTTGCTTTAATTACAGACAGAGCGGAACAATGCTACAGATGTCCTTGGGGCAATTCCACAGTAACGGACTCAGATTTGTCACTTTAAAATGTATGCCAAACAAAAAACATTGATTTCGAAGTTTAACAAACCATACAACTCTATGCACAAGGACTACTTTGAACATTTGACAAAAACACATTTATTGGAAGAACAGTGCAAATTAAAAGTTTGGTAACAGAATTTCGGTAAAATCTCCCTCAGGTTTTTATGTGAACACGTTTTCTAAAAACTGTGTTAAATATCTGCTCTGAATGAAGATTGAAAGACGTCTGCAGACAGAATGGGCTGTCAGCTATGTATGACATGACACCTTGACTTTGAAAACATCTATCTGGGTTATTGAACTTCAGTGATGTGAACAACTAAGTGAAGTGGTTTTAATACATTTCATCATGGGTCCCTGATCTGTACGACACAGAAATGCACAATTATGGATATGAATGGCATTCTCTTCATGGTACACAAAGGTAGAAATATGCAATATCCTCCTTTTTCATATTTGGGTATTATTCTACACACTGGCTATTATTTTAATCAAATCTGCCCCCAAACAAGACCACATTTGGTTGGTCCGGACAGGTCCAAATCTGAACCCATCTATAGACGTCTATGTTTCATCACAAGTTTGGACATCAAAGTACAGCACAGCACAGCAGAGTAAAGTTCAGTACAGTAGAGTAGAGTTCAGTAGAGTAGAGTTGAGTACAGTACAGTAGAGTTGAGTACAGTAGAGTTGAGTACAGTACAGTAGAGTTGAGTACAGTACAGTAGAGTTGAGTACAGTACAGCACAGTAGAGTCGACATGAGTAGAGTTCAGTACACTACAGTAGAGTTCAGTACAGTACAGTAGAGTCGCCGTGAGTAGAGTAGAGTTCAGTACACTACAGTAGAGTGCAGTACACTACAGTAGAGTTCAGTAGAGTAGAGTTCAGTACACTACAGTAGAGTTCAGTAGAGTAGAGTTGAGTACACTACAGTAGAGTTCAGTAGAGTAGAGTTCAGTACACTACAGTAGAGTTCAGTAGAGTAGAGTTCAGTACACTACAGTAGAGTTCAGTAGAGTAGAGTTCAGTACAGTACAGTAGAGTTCAGTAAAGTAGAGTTCAGTACACTACAGTAGAGTTCAGTAAAGTAGAGTTCAGTACACTACAGTAGAGTTCAGTAAAGTAGAGTTGAGTACACTACAGTAGAGTTCAGTAAAGTAGAGTTCAGTACACTACAGTAGAGTTCAGTAAAGTAGAGTTGAGTACACTACAGTAGAGTTCAGTAAAGTAGAGTTCAGTACACTACAGTAGAGTTCAGTAAAGTAGAGTTCAGTACACTACAGTAGAGTTCAGTAAAGTAGAGTTGAGTACACTACAGTAGAGTTCAGTAAAGTAGAGTTCAGTACACTACAGTAGAGTTCAGTAAAGTAGAGTTGAGTACACTACAGTAGAGTTCAGTAAAGTAGAGTTGAGTACACTACAGTAGAGTTCAGTAAAGTAGAGTTCAGTACACTACAGTAGAGTTCAGTAAAGTAGAGTTGAGTACACTACAGTAGAGTTCAGTAAAGTAGAGTTCAGTACACTACAGTAGAGTTCAGTAAAGTAGAGTTCAGTACACTACAGTAGAGTTCAGTAAAGTAGAGTTCAGTACAGTACAGTACAGTAGAGTCGGCATGAGTAGAGTAGAGTTCAGTACAGTACAGTACAGTCGCCGTGAGTAGAGTAGAGTTCAGTACAGTACAGTCGCCATGAGTAGAGTAGAGTTCAGTACAGTACAGTACAGTCGCCGTGAGTAGAGTAGAGTTCAGTACACTACAGTAGAGTTCAGTAGAGTACAGTACAGTACAGTAGAGTCAACGTGAGTAGAGTAGAGTTCAGTACACTACAGTAGAGTTCAGTAAAGTAGAGTACAGTTAGTCCCTCCAGGATTTTGTACTGTACTGAACTACAGTATACTCTAGTCAACTTTTTGTTTGAACTTTACTATACTCCACTGTGCTTTACTGTACTGTGCTCTCCAAACTTATGAAACATAGACGTCTATGATTGGTTCATATTTGGTCCAGTCCGGACTGGACTGTAGCAGGTGACCCAACTATGCTTTGCAACTAGTATGATTTCCTTTGTAGCCAATTCATTTGCAGTAATTTTATTACTGATTTTTCTGAAATTATGTTACCAAATAGGTTTACCTTTACTTGTTAGTTCTGTGAACTTTCATTATCCTCCCTCCTCATGAGGGACAGAAATTTGAAAATAAAATATAAAATATTTAAAATATGTAGGTTTTTGCTAACGGATTTTCAAGGCACAAGGCAATGTTTCTTAAACTTACACAAGGTAAATCATTTATCCCAAACTAAATAGAAGTGTTGATATTAGTTGGCAAATTTTCTAAGACCCCTTTTCCATCTGTTTGACCAAAAATCTAAGAATTTGCTTATTCCTAATATTTAGGAATAGAAAAATGGTTGAAAAATGTATGCATGCCTTAATTCATCAAAAATATAGACTCTTAGCTTTCCTTTGACACCATATTTGACAATCTCATGGGTCCTTTTACATGGAAATTCCCCTATCTTAATTTGACCAGTTTCTCACAGCAGCAAAATTATCCTGGAGCAACAGGACATAATATAATAGACATATTTAATAGACATTTGTGTAGGGGTTGATACATTTTCCGTTAGGGCAAAACAAATCTGAAACTTTAAAGCGGAAATCACAAACTTTAGAAGCCTTTTTAAACCTTGAATACACGACAGGTTTGCATATCCTCTTGCTGCGCAGGAAAGTGCTCTGCGACAACAGAGTGATCAAATTAAATAATACAATTGTTTGATTGGCTAGAGTTCTAACCTCCACTGGCTCACTCTCTAGACTGTGACCACATGTTTGTTTGCATGTGTTACGTCTCCTGTAAGCGTTTGCTTTCCTTTAAAATGACTCTTTATGGTCTCATTGCTAAACAAGTTTCAACACGCCATACACAAAAGTAGATATACAGTCCCTTCGGAAAAGTATTCAGACCCCTTGACTTTTTCCACGTTACAGCCTTATTCTAAAATGTATTAAATAAAATGTTTTCCTCAGCAATCTACACACAATACCCCATAATGACAAAGCAAAAACAGGTTTTTAGACATTTTTGCTAATTTATTAAAAATAAAAAACAGAAATACCTTATTTAAATAAGTATTCAGACCATTTGCTATGAGACTCGAAATTGAGCTCAGGTGCATCCTGTTTCCATTGGTCATCCTTGAGATGTTTCTACAACTTTATTGGAGTCCACATGTGGTAAATTCAATTGATTGGGCATGATTTGGAAAGAAACACACCTGTCTATATAAGGTCCCACAGTTGACAGTACATGTCAGAGCAAAAACCAAGCCATGAGGTCAAAGGAATTGTCAGTAGAGCCCCGAGACAGGACTGTGTCGAGGCACAGATCTGGGGAAGGGTACCAAAAAATGTCTGCAGCATTGAAGGTACCCAAGAACACAGTGCCCTCCATCATTCTTAAATGGAACAAGTTTGAAACCACCAAGACTCTTCCTAGAGCTGGCTGCCCGGCCAAACTGAGAAATCGGGGGAGAAGGGCCTTGGTCAGGGAGGTGACCAAGAACCCGATGGTCACTCTGACAGAGCTCTAGAGTTCCTTTGTGGAGATAGGAGAACCTTCCAGAAGGATAACCATCTCTGCAGCACTCAACCAATCTGGTCTTTATGGTAGAGTGGCCAGACGGAAGCCACTCCTCAGTAAAAGGCACATGACAGCAAAAATTGGAGTTTGCCAAAAGGCACCTAAAGACTCTCAGACCATGAGAAACAAGATTCTCTGGTCTGATGAAACCAAGATTGAACACTTTGGCCTGAATGCCAAGCATCACGTCTGGAGGAAACTTGGCATCATCCCTACGGTGAAGCTTGGTGGTGGCAGCATCATGCTGTGGGGATGTTTTTCAGCGACAGGGACTGGGAGACTAGTCAGGATCGAGCCAAAGATGAACTGAGCAAAGTACAGAGAGATCCTTGATGAAAACCTGCTCCTGTGCGCTCAGGACCTCAGACTGGGGCGAAGGTTCACCTTCCAACAGGACAACGACCCTAAGAAAACAGCCAAGACAACGCAGGAGTGGCTTCGGGACAAGTCTCTGAATGTCCTTGAGTGGCCCAGCCAGAGCCCGGACTTGAACCCAATCGAACATCTCGGGAGAGACCTGAAAATAGCTGTGCAGCAACGCTCCCCATCAAACCTGACAGAGCTTGAGATGATCTGCAAAAAAGAATGCGAGAAACTCCTCAAATACAAGCTTGTAGCTGTCACGTTCTGACCTTAGTTCCTTTTTTATGTCTTTATTTTAGTTTGGTCAGGGCGTGAGTTGGGGTGGGCATTCTATGTTTTGTAGTCTAGGTTTTGTATTTCTGTGTTTGGCCTGGTATGGTTCTCAATCAGAGGCAGCTGTCGATTGTTGTCTCTGATTGAGAATCATACTTAGGTAGCCTGTTCCCACCTGTGTTTGTGGGTGGTTGTTTCCTGTTTAGTGTTTGTTTCACCTTTCAGGACTGTTCGTTTGTCGTGTTTGTTGTTTTGTCAAGTGTTGCGTATTTTATTAAATAATATGAACACTTAGCACGCTGCACCTTGGTCTTCTTCTCCTTCTCCCGACAACGTGCGTTACAGTAGCGTGATACCCAAGAAGACTCAATGCTGTAATCGCTGCCAAAGGTGCGTCTGAGTACTGAGTAAAGGGTCTGAATACTTATGTAAATGTAATATTTCAGTTTTTATATTTAATAAGTTAGCAAACATTTCCAAAAACCTGTTTTTGCTTTGTCATTATGGGGCATTGTGTGTAGATTTATGAAAACAATGTAATGAATTTTAGAATAAGGCTGTAACGTAACAAAATGTGGAAAAAGTCAAGGACTCTTAATACTTTCCGAAGACACTGTGTATGGTATTTATGGGACATTGAGTCTTTTCTTGGGCAATATTTATTTTATATTGTCTGTAATAGCAGGATTTAGGTTGCTGAGAACCTATGGGCTTTGAACCATAAAACGGGTCTGAATTCATAGTTTAATTCCTGCTGAAAGCCCGGAGAGATGAGAGCCCCTTTTACTGCTTCCCACAGATGATCTTATAAAGCATTTAAGAGTTTCATCAGCAAAGTGTCATGCTGAGAGAGAGAGAGAGAGAGAGAGAGAGACACAGACAGACAGACAGACAGACAGACAGACAGACAGACAGACAGACAGACAGACAGACAGACAGACAGACAGACAGACAGACAGACAGACAGACAGACAGAGACATAACCAACAAAAACGGGTCACAACTCCTGCAGCTCTGTCGCACGCTGGGTATGTACATAGTCAATGGTAGGCTTCGAGGGGACTCCTATGGTAGGTACACCTATAGCTCATCTCTTGGCAGTAGTACTGTAGACTACTTTATCACTGACCTCAACCCAGAGTCTCTCAGAGCGTTCACAGTCAGCCCATTGACACCCTATCAGACCACAGCAAAATCACAGTCTACTTGAACAGAGCAATACTCAATCATGAGGCATCAAAGCCAAAGGAACTGAGTAACATTAAGAAATGCTATAGATGGAAGGAATGCAGTTTGGAAACCTACCAAAAAAACAATTAGGCAACAACAAATTCAATCCCTTTTAGACAATTTCCTGGGTAAAACGTTCCACTGTAATAGTGAAGGTGTAAACTTGGCAGTAGACAATCTTAACAGTATATTTGATCTCTCAGCTTCCCTATCAAATCTAAAAATCTCAAATAGAAATGACAAATGGTTTGATGAAGAATGCAAAAATCTAAGAAAGAAATTGAGAAACTTGTCCAACCAAAAACATAGAGACCCGGAAAACCTGAGTCTACGTCTTGACTATGGTGAATCACTAAAACAATACAGAAATACACTACGGAAAAAGAAGTAACAGCACGTCAGAAATCAGCTGAATGTAATTGAAGAATCCATAGGCTCTAACCACTTCTGGGAAAATTGAAAAACACTAAACAAACAACACAAAGAATTTCTCTTCTCCAATCTTTTTGGCTCTATAACAAAGAATAAAGAGCAAAAACATATACAGGATCAAATACAAATCTTAGAATCAACTATTAAAGACTACCAGAACCCACTGGATTCTCCAATTACCTTGAATGAGCTACAGGACAAAATAAAAACCCTCCAACCCAAAAAGGCCTGTGGTGTTGATGGTATCCTCAATGAAATGATCAAATATACAGACAACAAATTCCAATTGGCTATACTAAAACTCTTTAACATCATCTTCAGCTCTGGCATCTTCCCCAATATTTGGAACCAAGGACTGATCACCCCAATCCACAAAAGTGGAGACAAATTTGACCCCAATAACTACCGTGGGATATGCGTCAACAGCAACCTTGGGAAAATCCTCTGCATTATCATTAACAGCAGACTCGTACATTTCCTCAATGAAAACAATGTACTGAGCAAATGTCAAATTGGCTTTTTACCAAATTACCGTACAACAGACCATTTATTCACCCTGCACACCCTAATTGACAACCAAACAAACCAAAACAAAGGCAAAGTCTTCTCATGCTTTGTTGATTTAAAAAAAACCTTAGACTCAATTTGGCATGAGGGTCTGCTATACAAATTGATGGAAAGTGGTGTTGGGGGTAAAACATACAACATTATAAAATCCATGTACACAAACAACAAGTGTGCGGTTTAAATTAGCAAAAAACACACAATTTCTTCCCACAGGGCCGTGGGGTGAGACAGGGATGCAGCTTAAGCCCCACCCTCTTCAACATATATATCAACGAATTGGCGCGGGCACTAGAAAAGTCTGCAGCACCCGGCCTCACCCTACTAGAATCTGAAGTCAAATGTCTACTGTTTGCTGATGATCTGGTGCTTCTGTCACCAACCAAGGAGGGCCTACAGCAGCACCTAGATCTTCTGCACAGATTCTGCCAGACCTGGGCCCTGACAGTAAATCTCAGTAAGACCAAAATAATGGTGTTCCAAAAAAGGTCCAGTCGCCAGGACCACAAATACAAATTCCATCTAGACACCATTGCCCTAGAGCACACAAAAAACTATACATACCTTGGCCTAAACATCAGCGCCACAGGTAACTTCCACAAAGCTGTGAACGATCTGAGAGACAAGGCAAGAAGGGCATTCTATGCCATCAAAAGGAACATAAATTTCAACATACCAATTAGGATCCGGCTAAAAATACTTGAATCAGTCATAGAGCCCATTGCCCTTTATGGTTGAGAGGTCTGGGGTCCGCTCACCAACCAAGATTTCACAAAATGGGACAAACACCAAATTGAGACTGTGCATGCAGAATTCTGCAAAAATATCCTCTGTGTACAACGTAGAACACCAAATAATGCATGCAGAGCAGAATTAGGCTGATACCCACTAATTATCAAAATCCAGAAAAGAGACGTTAAATTCTACAACCACCTAAAAGGAAGCGATTCCCAAACCTTCCATAACAAAGCCATCACCTACAGAGAGATGAATCTGGAGAAGAGTCCCCTAAGCAAGCTGGTCCTGGGGCTCTGTTCACAAACACAAACACACCCCACAGAGCCCCAGGACAGCAGCACAATTAGACTCAAGCAAATCATGAGAAAACAAAAAGATAATTACTTGACACATTGGAAAGAATTAATAAAAAAACTGAGCAAACTAGAATGCTATTTGGCCCTAAACAGAGAGTACACAGTGGCAGAATACCTGACCACTGTGACTGACCCAAACTTAAGGAAAGCTTTGACTATGTACAGACTCAGTGAGCATAGCCTTGCTATTGAGAGAGGCCGCCGTACGCAGACCTGGCTATCAAGAGAAGACAGGCTATGTGCACACTGCCCACAAAATGAGGTGGAAACTGAGCTGCACTTCATAACCTCCTGCCAAATGTATGACCATATTAGAGACACATATTTCCCTCAGATTACACAGATCCACAAAGAATTCGAAAACAAACCCAATTTTGATCAACTCCCATATCTACTGGGTGAAATTCCACAGTGTGCCATCACAGCAGCAAGATTTGTGACCTGTTGCCACAAGAAAAGGGCAACCAGTGAAGAACAAACACCATTGTAAATACAACCCATATTTATGCTTATTTATTTCCCTTGTGTACTTTAACCATTTGTACATTGTTACAACACTGTATATATACATAATATGACATTTGTAATGTCTTTATTGTTTTGAAACTTCTGTATGTGTAATGTTTACTGTTAATTTTTATTGTTTATTTCACTTTTGTATACTATCTACCTCACTAGCTTTGGCAATGTTAACACATGTTTCCCATGCCAATAAAGCCCATTGAATTGAATTGAATTGAGAGAGAGAGAGACAGAGAGAGAGAGACAGACAGAGAGAGACAGACAGAGAGAGAGACAGAGAGAGAGAGACAGACAGAGAGAGAGAGACAGAGAAATAGAGAGAGACAGAGAGAGAGAGAGAGAGAGAGAGAGAGAGAGAGAGAGAGAGAGAGAGAGAGTAATGGGTTTCCAGGGAAATCATGTTGGTGAATGAACCAGTATCTAACGTGAGCCCTAAAAGTAACTGTCACCTTAGATTGCCAGACAATCTTCTATGTCTGATACACTTTGTCCAAAAGCCATATATCAGAGATGGCAGCACTCCTCCTGCAGAGCTACTGGCTGTGTAGAATGCCAGGCGTGTTACAACAGGGCTGGAGCAAAAGCCTGCATGAGAGGAGGATTGGCCATCCCTGCCATACGGAGAGCGTCAAACTCTGTTAAATATTTAGAAAAGGGTGCCATGTTGACACCAAGGGCTGGTTTCCCAAACCCAGATTAAGTGCACTCCTGGACTAAAAAGAATGTTTAATGGAGAGTTTCTAAGAGAATCCCCATTTAAAGTGTTTGGGTTTTTTTGTCCAGGAAAAAGCTGTTTAATCTGGGTCTGGGAACCACCACCCCTAAATGTTCCCAATGACAATGATTAAAAGTCAATTGCAAATGCAATTTAGAATGTTATTGTCAAGGGACATCATTTGGCGAAAGGGTCATTTGGTGCCAACAAAATTGTTTTTTTCGACCTCTATAGATGAATGGCTCATCGGATCGGAAAGCTTTAAATCGACACAGGCCGTCGTTCCGCCATGCCTCGGATTACTCTTAGTCTACTCATCTCAGGGAGAAAAGCACAACAGTCAAATTCAATTTGAAGTCTTGGCCAAGATTGCTTCCACTAACCCGTAAGGTTTCTGTCAGGACAAGAGAGAGGAGAACGGAAGATAACTGGTAACTCTCTGAGCAAAACAAAGATAACTGGTAACTCTCTGAGCAAAACAAAGATAACTGGTAACTCTCTGAGCAAAACAAAGATAACTGGTAACTCTCTGAGCAAAAAAACAAGTATTCTGTTGCTTCCACTCCAGTCCAATCAAGGTGCATGAAATGAATGTGACAAACTACATTTACAGCAGACAACCAGTGTCACATCCAGTGTCACATCCAGTGTAACATCCAGTGTAACATCCAGTGTCCCATCCAGTGTCCCATCCAGTGTCACATCCAGTGTCACATCCAGTGAAACATCCAGTGTAACATCCAGTGAAACATCTAGTGTATCATCCAGTGAAACATCCAGTGTCACATCCAGTGTCACATCCAGTGTAACATTCCTGTCTGTCTAGTTAGTTTTCCTGGGTAGCTGATCTCTTCCTCATGAGTATTCACTGAAATGAGTAATACTGAGTCTACTGCTACCGCCTCAGCCTATGTCTACCTCAACCTGAAATTACAGTTTGGCTTTACACGCATTAGGAGACCTAACTAAGGTGGTCGGGGAATGTGTGTGTGTTCATATCATTCGTCCAGGATTCCCTTGGAAAAGAGACCTTGGTCTCAACGGGACTCCTCTGCCAGTGGAGGCTGCTGAGGGGAGGACGGCTCATAATAATGGCTGGAATGGAGTTGATGGAGTGGCATCAACCACATGGAAACCAAGTCTTTGATGTGTTTGATACCATTCCATTGACTCCATTCCAGCCATTATTATGAGCCGTCCTCCCCTCAGCAGCCTCCACTGGCCCCTTCCTAAATAAAGGTTAAATAAAAAAACTCAGCAAAAAAACTCAGCATGAGTTGACAAATCAAACGCTTGAGCAGAAGCAGAGAGAGAGAGAGAGAGAGAGAGAGAGAGAGAGAGAGAGAGAGAGAGAGAGAGAGAGAGAGAGAGAGAGAGAGAGAGAGAGAGAGAGAGAGAGAGAGAGAGAGAGAGAGAGAGAGAGAGAGAGAGAGAGAGAGAGAGAGAGAGAGAGAGAGAGAGAGAGAGAGAGAGAGGGGTCGACCAAGGGTGAATTTTGTATGTGAAGGGTTGCTTTAAAAAATGCATTGGTCTCCATTTGGTGGAGGTGAAGCGTGCAGCAGGCGAGACAGAGAGGCGACTGGGGGTGGAGCAATGTCAGAGTCATACCATGAACACTCCCATCAGACGCACACAAACCTCATTTACCTCTGCCAGGGATGAAGTGAGTGAGAGGAAGAGCGAGGGATAAGAGAATGAGGATGAGAGAAAGGATGCAGTGTTTCCCCTAGGATTCTTTTCAGCAGCAGTGGCAGAGTTAGCGTAAGGGGGGTCGTAAGGCCTTTCTCTTGGCCGCAAACATAATGTTGCTGTTTTAAAGCTAATTTCCTGAAATTCTACACATTTCTCCATGGGGCGGAGAGAAAATGTTACAGTTTTAAAGCTAGTTTCCTGCAATTCTACACATGTTGTCATGGCTTATGCCTTGTTCTTATGCTATCTGAGTGACTCAAACATTTTAACAAAATCAATGCCATGACATTTTGGAATTTTAGATTGTCGCTGATTGTCTAGTTTTATTTTGGTGAGTAGATCTTATTTAAAAAATATAGAGTTTCATAATCTTTTCTACATATTTTATATCTGGTTTTAGTCGTTTAAGTTTACACTGAAAACGTTTTACCATCCCGGAAAAATAATTCTTCTTCTTCTTATTATTATTATCAATCTTTTTATCATAATTTTTGGAGTGGTGGCAACGATTTAGCAGCGGTGGGCTGCTAAATGAATATAGGGGAAAAACTGGGATGAGTACGAGATCTGAGGAGGGACGCGATCTGCCCTTGGGCTGCCTTCTCCACCATGATGTAATTGAACTGATGGCCTGTGCACACACACACCACAGACATGTTTACCTGTGATCCTTTATGACGGCTGAGCGTTTGACAGAGGCCATTTTACTTGCACAATGAAACGGGCAACGCAGTCAGTCTGCTTCCCTTCACTTACATCCCTCATTCTACACACACAATGGATCTGCGACTGGCAACCAAATTAGCTTGATATCACTGTAACTTCTCTCTTTACATGTATTGTATAATTTTAGAGTGTATTCCTTGCATGCCAACCACATTTTTGGGGACATTTTCCAATAGTTGTCAGAGTCCAAGGCAGACAGACAGACCGACACATCCTATTTACATTTAAGTAATTGAGCAGACTCTCTTATCCAGAGTGACTTACAGTTAGTGCATTCATCTTAAGATAGCTAGGTGGGACGACCACGTTTCAGTCATAGTAAGTCAATCTTTTCTCAATAGAGCAGCAGAGTCAGTGCCAGTAGGTGAAAATAGTCAAGTGTGAGTGTTAGTTCACGAAGGACAAGTGAGTTAGCTGGGATTATTGAATGACTGATGCATTGAAGGCATCGACTCACCCACGTACTGGGTCGATGAATAAATTGTGTTTGGTGTCAAGTGTGTTGCTGCCTCCTACAACAAATAACCTTAGTATCATCCTAAAGCCTAATCCTCCTAGCAATCATGTCCAGTACTGTAGCCAGAGGCTTTCAACAGGGGCTTTAGAATGGGGAAATGAAAACAATGACTTAAAGAGGATTAGCTCACTGTTACGCAACACTCGTTTTGGGGGGCCTGCAAATCCCTTATATGTATATATATATATACACTGCTCAAAAAAATTAAGGGAACACTTAAACAACACAATGTAACTCCAAGTCAATCACACTTCTGTGAAATCAAACTGTCCACTTAGGAAGCAACACTGATTGACAATAAATTTCACATGCTGTTGTGCAAATGCAATAGACAAAAGGTGGAAATTATAGGCAATTAGCAAGACACCCCCCATAAAGGAGTGGTTCTGCAGGTGGTGACCACAGACCACTTCTCAGTTCCTATGCTTCCTGGCTGATGTTTTGGTCACTTTTGAATGCTGGCGGTGCTTTCACTCTAGTGGTAGCATGAGACGGAGTCTACAACCCACACAAGTGGCTCAGGTAGTGCAGCTCATCCAGGATGGCACATCAATGCAAGCTGTGGCAAGAAGGTTTGCTGTGTCTGTCAGCGTAGTGTCCAGAGCATGGAGGCGCTACCAGGAGACAGGCCAGTACATCAGGAGACGTGGAGGAGGCCACAATCCATCAGCAGGACCGCTACCTCCGCCTTTGTGCAAGGAGGAGCACTGTCAGAGCCCTGCAAAATGACCTCCAGCAGGCCACAAATGTGCATGTGTCTGCTCAAACGGTCAGAAACAGACTCCATGAGGGTGGATACCAATTGAGCAACTCCAAACGTTGCTCAATTGGTATCAAGGGACCTAACAGTCTCTCTCTCTCTCTCTCCACTCTCTGATATCGTTGCAGTCTCTCTCTCTCTCTCCACTCTCTGATATCGCTGCAGTCTCTCTCTCTCCACTCTCTGATATCGTTGCAGTCTCTCTCTCTCTCCACTCTCTGATATCGCTGCAGTCTCTCTCTCTCTCTCTCTCCACTCTCTGATATCGCTGCAGTCTCTCTCTCTCTCTCTCTCTCTCCACTCTCTATCGCTGCAGTCTCTCTCTCTCTCTCTGATATCGCTGCAGTCTCTCTCTCTCCACTCTCTGATATCGCTGAAGTCTCTCTCTCTCTCTCTCTCCACTCTCTGATATCGCTGCAGTCTCTCTCTCTCTCTCCACTCTCTATCGCTGCAGTCTCTCTCTCTCTATCTCCACTCTCTGATATCGCTGCAGTCTCTCTCTCTCTCCACTCTCTGATATCGCTGCAGTCTCTCTCTCTCTCTCCACTCTCTGATATCGCTGCAGTCTCTCTCTCTCTCTCCACTCTCTATCGCTGCAGTCTTTCTCTCTCTCTCCACTCTCTATCGCTGCAGTCTCTCTCCCTCTCTCCACTCTCTATCGCTGCAGTCTCTCTCTCTCTCTCCACTCTGATATCGCTGCAGTCTCTCTCTCTCTCTCTCCACTCTCTATCGCTGCAGTCTCTCTCTCTCTCTCTCCACTCTCTATCGCTGCAGTCTCTCTCTCTCTCCACTCTCTATCGCTGCAGTCTCTCTCTCTTTCTCCACTCTCTGATATTGCTGCAGTCTCTCTCTCTCCACTCTCTGATATCGCTGCAGTCTCTCTCTCTCTCTCTCCACTCTCTATCGCTGCAGTCTCTCTCTCTCTCTCTCTCTCTCTCCACTCTCTATCGCTGCAGTCTCTCTCTCTCTCTCCACACTCTATCGCTGCAGTCTCTCTCTCTCTCCACTCTCTGATATCGCTGCAGTCTCTCTCTCTCTCTCTCCACTCTCTGATATCGTTGCAGTCTGTCTCTCTCTCTCTCCACTCTCTGATATCGCTGCAGTCTCTATCTTTCTCTCCACTCTCTGATATCGCTGCAGTCTCTCTCTTTCTCTCCACTCTCTGATATTGCTGCAGTCTCTCTCTCTCTCTCTCCACTCTCTGATATCGCTGCAGTCTCTCTCTCTCTCTCTCCACTCTCTGATATCGTTGCAGTCTCTCTCTCTCTCTCTCCACTCTCTGATATCGCTGCAGTCTCTCTCTTTCTCTCCACTCTCTGATATTGTTGCAGTCTCTCTCTCTCTCTCTCTCCCTCTCCACTCTGATATCGCTGCAGTCTCTCTCTCTCTCTCCACTCTCTGATATCGCTGCAGTCTCTCTCTCTCTCTCTCTCCACTCTCTGATATCGCTGCAGTCTCTCTCTCTCCACTCTCTGATATCGCTGCAGTCTCTCTCTCCCCACTCTCTGATATCGCTGCAGTCTCTCTCTCTTTCTCTCTCTCCCCACACTCTGATATCGCTGCAGTCTCTCTCTCTCTCTCTCTCTCTCCACTCTCTGATATCGCTGCAGTCTCTCTCTCTCTCTCCACTCTATGATATTGCTGCAGTCTCTCTCTCTCTCTCCACTCTCTGATATCGCTGCAGTCTCTCTCTCCATCTCTCTCTCCCCACTCTCTGATATCCCTGCAGTCTCTTTCCTCTCTCTCTCTCTCCTATCTGATTTCCCTGCAGTCTCTCTCTCTCTCTATCTCTTTCTTTCTCTTTCTCTCTCCTCCCTCTCTGATTTCCCTGCAGTTTCTCTGTCTCACCCTCTCTATCGCTCCATTCTCTCTGATATCCCTGCAGTCTCTCGCTCTCTCTCTATCTCCTCTCTGATTTCCCTGCAGTCTCTCTCTCTCTCTACTTTCTCTCTGATTTCCCTGCAGTCTCTCTCTCTCTCTTTCTCTCTTTCTCCCTGTCTCTCTTTTTCTCTCCGCTTTGTCTCTCTCTCAAAATCAAATTAAAATTCAAGCTGTTTATTGGCATGAAAAACATTGTGTCAATATTGCCAAAGCAACAATGTATAGAATATCTCTCCTCTCTGATTTCCCTGCAGTCTCTCTCCTCTCTCTCTCCTCTCTGATTTCCCTGCAGTCTCTCTCCTCTCTCTTTCTCTCCTCTCTGATTTCCCTGCAGTCTCTCTCTCTCTCCTCTCTGATTTCCCTGCAGTCTCTCTCTCTCTCCTCTCTGATTTCCCTGCAGTCTCTCTCCTCTCTCTCTCTCTCCTCTCTGATTTCCCTGCAGTCTCTCTCCTCTCTCTCTCTCCTCTCTGATTTCCCTGCAGTCTCTCTCCTCTCTCCTCTCTCTCTCTCCTCTCTGATTTCCCTGCAGTCTCTCTCCTCTCTCTCTCTCTCCTCTCTGATTTCCCTGCAGTCTCTCTCTCTCTCCTCTCTGATTTCCCTGCAGTCTCTCTCTCTCTCTCCTCTCTGATTTCCCTGCAGTCTCTCTCTCTCCTCTCTGATTTCCCTGCAGTCTCTCTCCTCTCTCTCTCTCTCCTCTCTGATTTCCCTGCAGTCTCTCTCCTCTCTCTCTCTCTCCTCTCTGATTTCCCTGCAGTCTCTCTCTCTCTCTCCTCTCTGATTTCCCTGCAGTCGCTCTCTCTCTCCTCTCTGATTTCCCTGCAGTCTCTCTCCTCTCTCTCTCTCTCCTCTCTGATTTCCCTGCAGTCTCTCTCTCTCTCTCCTCTCTGATTTCCCTGCAGTCTCTCTCTCTCTCCTCTCTGATTTCCCTGCAGTCTCTCTCCTCTCTCTCTCTCTCCTCTCTGATTTCCCTGCAGTCTCTCTCCTCTCTCTCTCTCTCTCCTCTCTGATTTCCCTGCAGTCTCTCTCCTCTCTCTCTCTCTCCTCTCTGATTTCCCTGCAGTCTCTCTCCTCTCTCTCTCTCTCCTCTCTGATTTCCCTGCAGTCTCTCTCCTCTCTGATTTCCCTGCAGTCTCTCTCCTCTCTGATTTCCCTGCAGTCTCTCTCCTCTCTCTCTCTCTCCTCTCTGATTTCCCTGCAGTCTCTCTCCTCTCTCTCTCTCCTCTCTGATTTCCCTGCAGTCTCTCTCTCTCTCCGCTTCCTCTGACTTCCCTGCAGTCTCTCTCTCCCTCCGCTCCCTCTGATGTTCCTGCAGTCTCTCTCCTCTTTCTCTCTCCTCTCCGATGTCCCTGCAGTCTCTTCTCTCTCTCCTCTCCCTCTCTTTCTCTCTGTCCTTCTCTCTCTCTCAATTCAATTCAATTCAATTCAATTTGCTTTATTGGCATGACGTAACAATGTACATATTGCCAAAGCTTATTTTGGATATTTACAATATGGCAAAGAAAACAATATTTACAATGACACTTTCTAATTGTTTTATATTTTTCACATTTTGTCAGGAAATGCAGCTCCGTCTCTGGTTCTGCTGCTGTGCAGTGGTTGCACAGCCTTTCCTCTACAGGGAGCCAGGTTTTCCTGTGTCTACCATTCTCAATGGCAAGGCTGTGCTCACTGAGCCTGTACTTTGTCAAAGTTTTTCTAAGGTTGTGATCAGTAACCATGGTCAAATAGTTAGCCACGGTGTACTGTCGATTTAGGGCCAGATAGCACAGCATTTTGCTTTGTGTTTGTGATTCCCAAATCTCTCTCTCTCTCTGTCCCTCCCTCTCTCTGTCCCTCTCTCTCTCTGTCCCTGTCTCTCTCTGTCCCTGTCTCTCTCTGTCCCTGTCTCTCTCTGTCCCTCCCTCTCTCTGTCCCTCTCTTTCTCTGTGTCCCTCTCTCTGTGTCCCTCTCTCTCTCTCTGTCCCTCCCTCCTTCTCTCTGTCCCTCTCTCTCTCTGTCCCTCTCCCTCTCTGTCCCTCTCTCTCTCTGTCCCTCCCTCTCTCTGTCTCTCCCTCTCTCTGTCCCTCCCTCTCTCTGTCCCTCTCTCTCTCTGTCCCTCTCTTTCTCTGTCCCTCTCTCTCTCTGTCCCTCCCTCTCTGTCCCTCTCTCTCTCTCTTTCCCTCTCTCTCTCTGTCCCTCCCTCTCTCTCTCTCTCCTCTCTGATTTCCCTGCAGTCTCTCTCTCTCTCTCCTCTCTGATTTCCCTCCAGTCTCTCTCCTCTCTCTCTCTCTCCTCTCTGATTTCCCTGCAGTCTCTCTCTCTCTCTCCTCTCTGATTTCCCTGCAGTCTCTCTCTCTCTCCTCTCTGATTTCCCTGCAGTCTCTCTCCTCTCTCTCTCTCTCCTCTCTGATTTCCCTGCAGTCTCTCTCCTCTCTCTCTCTCCTCTCTGATTTCCCTGCAGTCTCTCTCCTCTCTCTCTCTCCTCTCTGATTTCCCTGCAGTCTCTCTCTCTCCGCTTACTCTGACTTCCCTGCAGTCTCTCTCTCCCTCCGCTCTCTCTGATGTTCCTGCAGTCTCTCTCCTCTTTCTCTCTCCTCTCCGATGTCCCTGCAGTCTCTTCTCTCTCTCCTCTCCCTCTCTCTCAATTCAATTCAATTCAAGGGGCTTTATTGGCATGGGAAACATGTGTTAACATTGCCAAAGCAAGTGAGGTAGATATTATACAAAAGTGAAATAAACAATACAAATTAACAGTAAACATTACACATACAGAAGTTTCAAAACAATAAAGACATTACAAATGTTATATTATATATATACAGTGTTGTAACAATGTACAAATGGTTAAAGCACACAAGTTAAAATAAATAAGCATAAATATGGGTTGTATTTACAATGGTGTTTGTTCTTCACTGGTTGCCCTTTTCTTGTGGCAACAGGTCACAAATCTTGCTGCTGTGATGGCACACTGTGGAATTTCTCCCAGTAGATATGGGAGTTTATCAAAATTGGATTTGTTTTCAAATTCTTTGTGGATCTGTGTAATCTGTGGGAAATATGTCTCTCTAATATGGTCATACATTGGGCAGGAGGTTAGGAAGTGCAGCTCAGTTTCCACCTCATTTTGTGGGCAGTGAGCACATAGCCTGTCTTCTCTTGAGAGCCATGTCTGCCTACGGCGGCCTTTCTCAATAGCAAGGCTATGCTCACTGAGTCTGTACATAGTCAAAGCTTTCCTTAAGTTTGGGTCAGTCACAGTGGTCAGGTATTCTGCCACTGTGTACTCTCTGTTTAGGCCCAAATAGCATTCTAGTTTGCTCTGTTTTTTTGTTAATTCTTTCCAATGTGTCAAGTAATTATCTTTTTGTTTTCTCATGATTTGGTTGGGTCTAATTGTGCTGTTGTCCTGGGGCTCTGTGGGGTGTGTTTGTGTTTGTGAACAGAGCCCTAGGACCAGCTTGCTTAGGGGACTCTTCTCCAGGTTCATCTCTCTGTAGGTGATGGCTTTGTTATGGAAGGTTTGGGAATCGCTTCCTTTTAGGTGGTTGTAGAATTTAACGGCTCTTTTCTGGATTTTGATAATTAGTGGGTATCGGCCTAATTCTGCTCTGCATGCATTATTTGGTGTTCTACGTTGTACACGGAGGATATTTTTGCAGAATTCTGCATGCAGAGTCTCAATTTGGTGTTTGTCCCATTTTGTGAAATCTTGGTTGGTGAGCGGACCCCAGACCTCACAACCATAAAGGGCAATGGGCTCTATGACTGATTCAAGTATTTTTAGCCAGATCCTAATTGGTATGTTGAAATTTATGTTCCTTTTGATGGCATAGAATGCCCTTCTTGCCTTGTCTCTCAGATCGTTCACAGCTTTGTGGAAGTTACCTGTGGCGCTGATGTTTAGGCCGAGGTATGTATAGTTTTTTGTGTGCTCTAGGGCAACAGTGTCTAGATGGAATTTGTGGTCCTGGCGACTGGACCTTTTTTGGAACACCATTATTTTGGTCTTACTGAGATTTACTGTCAGGGCCCAGGTCTGACAGAATCTGTGCAGAAGATCTAGGTGCTGCTGTAGGCCCTCCTTGGTTGGTGACAGAAGCACCAGATCATCAGCAAACAGTAGACATTTGACTTCAGAGTCTAGTAGGGTGAGGCCGGGTGCTGCAGACTGTTCTAGTGCCCGCGCCAATTCGTTGATATATATGTTGAAGAGGGTGGGGCTTAAGCTGCATCCCTGTCTCACCCCACGACCCTGTGTGAAGAAATGTGTGTGTTTTTTGCCAATTTTAACCGCACACTTGTTGTTTGTGTACATGGATTTTATAATGTCGTATGTTTTACCCCCAACACCACTTTCCATCAATTTGTATAGCAGACCCTCATGCCAAATTGAGTCGAAGGCTTTTTTGAAGTCAACAAAGCATGAGAAGACTTTGCCTTTGTTTTGGTTTGTTTGGTTGTCAATTAGGGTGTGTAGGGTGAATACATGGTCTGTTGTACGGTAATTTGGTAAAAAGCCAATTTGACATTTGCTCAGTACATTGTACATCTCTCTCTCTCTGTCCCTCTCTCTCTCTCTCTCAATTCAATTCAATTCAATTCAATTTGCTTTATTGGCATGACGTAACAATGTACATATTGCCAAAGCTTATTTTGGATATTTACAATATGGCAAAGAAAACAATATTTACAATGACACTTTCTAATTGTTTTATATTTTTCACATTTTGTCAGGAAATGCAGCTCCGTCTCAGGTTCTGCTGCTGTGCAGTGGTTGCACAGCCTTTCCTCTACAGGGAGCCAGGTTTTCCTGTGTCTACCATTCTCAATGGCAAGGCTGTGCTCACTGAGCCTGTACTTTGTCAAAGTTTTTCTAAGGTTGTGATCAGTAACCATGGTCAAATAGTTAGCCACGGTGTACTGTCGATTTAGGGCCAGATAGCACAGCATTTTGCTTTGTGTTTGTGATTCCCAAATCTCTCTCTCTCTCTGTCCCTCCCTCTCTCTGTCCCTCTCTCTCTCTGTCCCTGTCTCTCTCTGTCCCTGTCTCTCTCTGTCCCTGTCTCTCTCTGTCCCTCCCTCTCTCTGTCCCTCTCTTTCTCTGTGTCCCTCTCTCTGTGTCCCTCTCTCTCTCTCTGTCCCTCCCTCCTTCTCTCTGTCCCTCTCTCTCTCTGTCCCTCTCCCTCTCTGTCCCTCTCTCTCTCTGTCCCTCTCTCTCTCTGTCCCTCCCTCTCTCTGTCCCTCCCTCTCTCTGTCCCTCCCTCTCTCTGTCCCTCTCTCTCTCTGTCCCTCTCTCTCTCTGTCCCTCCCTCTCTGTCCCTCTCTCTCTCTCTTTCCCTCTCTCTCTCTGTCCCTCCCTCTCTCTCTCTCTCCTCTCTGATTTCCCTGCAGTCTCTCTCTCTCTCTCCTCTCTGATTTCCCTCCAGTCTCTCTCCTCTCTCTCTCTCTCCTCTCTGATTTCCCTGCAGTCTCTCTCTCTCTCTCCTCTCTGATTTCCCTGCAGTCTCTCTCTCTCTCTCCTCTCTGATTTCCCTGCAGTCTCTCTCCTCTCTCTCTCTCTCCTCTCTGATTTCCCTGCAGTCTCTCTCCTCTCTCTCTCTCCTCTCTGATTTCCCTGCAGTCTCTCTCCTCTCTCTCTCTCCTCTCTGATTTCCCTGCAGTCTCTCTCTCTCCGCTTACTCTGACTTCCCTGCAGTCTCTCTCTCCCTCCGCTCTCTCTGATGTTCCTGCAGTCTCTCTCCTCTTTCTCTCTCCTCTCCGATGTCCCTGCAGTCTCTTCTCTCTCTCCTCTCCCTCTCTCTCTCTCTCTCTCTGTCCCTCTCTCTCTCTCTCTCAATTCAATTAAATTCAATTCAATTTGCTTTATTGGCATGACGTAACAATGTACATATTGCCAAAGCTTATTTTGGATATTTACAATATGGCAAAGAAAACAATATTTACAATGACACTCTCTAATTGATTTATATTTTTGTCCCTCCCTCTCTCTGTCCCTCCCTCTCTCTGTCCCTCTCTCTCTCTGTCCCTCTCTTTCTCTGTCCCTCTCTTTCTCTGTCCCTCTCTCTCTCTGTCCCTCTCTTTCTCTGTCCCTCCCTCTCTCTGTCCCTCTCTTTCTCTGTCCCTCTCTCTCTCTGTCCCTCCCTCTCTCTGTCCCTCTCGCTCTCTTTCCCTCTCTCTCTCTTTCCCCCTCTCTCTCTCTGTCCCTCTCTCCCTCTGTCCCTCTCTTTCTCTGTCCCTCCCTCTCTCTGTCCCTACCTCTCTCTGTCCCTCCCTCTCTCTGTGTCCCTCTCTCTCTCTGTGTCCCTCTCTCTCTCTGTCCCTCTCTCCCTCTGTCCCTCTCTCTCTCTGTCCCTCCCTCTCTCTGTCCCCTCCTCTCTCTGTCACTCTCTCTCTCTGTCACTCTCTCTCTCTGTCCCTCTCTCTCTCTGTCCCTCCCTCTCTCTGTCCCTACCTCTCTCTGTCCCTCCCTCTCTCTGTGTCCCTCTCTCTCTCTGTGTCCCTCTCTCTATCTCCCTCTGTCCCTCTCTCTCTCTGTCCCCTCCTCTCTCTGTCACTCTCTCTCTCTGTCCCTCTCTCTCTCTGTCCCTCTCTTTCTCTGTCCCTCCCTCTCTCTGTCCCTACCTCTCTCTGTCCCTCCCTCTCTCTGTGTCCCTCTCTCTCTCTGTGTCCCTCTCTCTCTCTGTGTCCCTCTCTCTCTCTGTCCCTCTCTCCCTCTGTCCCTCTCTCTCTCTGTCCCTCCCTCTCTCTGTCCCCTCCTCTCTCTGTCACTCTCTCTCTCTGTCCCTCTCTCTCTCTGTCCCTCTCTTTCTCTGTCCCTCTCTTTCTCTGTTCCTCTCTCGCTCTGTCCCTCTCTCTGTCCCTCCCTCTCTCTGTCCCTCTGTCAGCTGATGCCTGCTCTAACACACACACACACACACACACACACACACACACACACACACACACACACACACACACACACACACACACACACACACACACACACACACACACACACACACACACACACGTCACAGTGCAGGAACAGTTACAATAAGCATACAGTATGCATCAGTACATAATGAAGAAATGAAAATTCAACAGAATGGTTCATTTCCATTCCTTCACTTCCAGCCACATATCGTCAGTGTGTTTATTTGTCTGTGCCAAGTGAACAGTAGTGGTTCAGTTAGTAACAGTCTATTGCATAAGTCCAGATTTATGAAACATTCATATTGCTAAAGGGGCTGAAATTATTTTGACTTTAAAGCCTCTTTAATATTTTCAAGCCGTGATGGTGATTTGGGGTGTTTTTCTCACGTGTTAGAGATGAGAGAAATGAGAGGAGGTGCTAGCCAGTTAGCTGCTAACACCTCACAGACAACTGGGAATGTGTGAGAGACTCTCTTCTTTCCTTCACCTCCTTTATGTCTCTGCCCCTTCCCTCTTCTTTTCCCTCTCACTCCTTCTCCGTTTCTCTCTTATTTGCCTCTCTCTTTCTGTCGCCCTTTTATCCTTCTCTCTCTACGTCCTTATTCCTCTCCTCTCTCTGGTAACAGTATCCTGACTGAAGCAGTGACTAACTGCAAGTGCCTTGCCTAAATCAAACAGGAGTCAAACGATGATCCCTCTGACCACAGAGACCCATGCTGTCAGAGGGAAACCACAGCATACGCTGGCTTTTCCTCCATGCCTGTTACTGTAATAAGAGAGTTAACTACGTCTGAATAACCTGTAGATGTACTAAACCGCTCCAGCCATCTAGCCAAATGCTGGTTCTCACAATTCTATACTGCACCAGGGTTCATGTTTAGAGGCGGTGTTGTAAGAGATACCAGTACTGAAGCAGTGGAAGATAAGAGGTGGTGTTGTAAGAGATACCAGTACTGAAGCAGTGGAAGATAAGAGGCGGTGTTGTAAGAGATACCAGTACTGAAGCAGTGGAAGATAAGAGTTGGTGTTGTAAGAGATACCAGTACTGAAGCAGTGGAAGATAAGAGGCGGTGTTGTAAGAGATACCAGTACTGAAGCAGTGGAAGATAAGAGGCGGTGTTGTAAGAGATACCAGTACTGAAGCAGTGGAAGATAAGAGGTGGTGTTGTAAGAGATACCAGTACTTAAGCAGTGGAAGATAAGAGGCGGTGTTGTAAGAGATACCAGTACTTAAGCAGTGGAAATTAAGAGGTGGTGTTGTAAGAGATACCAGTACTTAAGCAGTGGAAGATAAGAGGTGGTGTTGTAAGAGATACCAGTACTTAAGCAGTGGAAGATAAGAGGCGGTGTTGTAAGAGATACCAGTACTTAAGCAGTGGAAGATAAGAGGTGGTGTTGTAAGAGATACCAGTACTGAAGCAGTGGAAGATAAGAGGTGGTGTTGTAAGAGATACCAGTACTTAAGCAGTGGAAGATAAGAGGCGGTGTTGTAAGAGATACCAGTACTGAAGCAGTGGAAGATAAGAGGTGGTGTTGTAAGAGATACCAGTACTTAAGCAGTGGAAGATAAGAGGTGGTGTTGTAAGAGATACCAGTACTTAACCTGTTTGGGCTGCAGGGGGAGTATTGAGTAGCCAGATAAAAGGTGCCCATTTCAAACGGCCTCGTACTCAATTCTTGCTCGTACAATATGCATATTATTATTACTATTGGATAGAAAACACTCTCTAGTTTCTAAAACCGTTTGAATTATATCTGTGAGTCAAACAGAACTCATTTGGCACAAACTTCCTGACCAGGAAGTGGAAAATCTGAAATCGATGCTCTGTTCTACTCCCTGCCTATACATGGGCATGATACGTAAGAGTCTACGTGCACTTCATACACCTTCCCCTGGATGTCAAGAGGCGGTGAGAGAAGAAATTTCGTGTTTATCTTGGTCTGAGGTGGAATAAAAGCTCTTTGTATGACGTGACCGTCCATTTTCTGTTTTCTGGAGCGCGCGAAAGGGGACATGGATTTGCCTTCTGTTTAGCTGTCGTTATGGACGACTAATATCTCCGGCTATGATTTTATTTGATACATGTGACCATATCATCGTAAAGTATGTTTTTTCAATATAGTTTCATCAGATTATTGAAAATTTTTCGGGAGTTTTGCCGTGTTCCGTTCTCTTCCGTTTGTTGACTTGGAGAGCTTTGTGCCACTTGGCAAGTGCGCGTGCTAAATCGAGAGGGAAAATGAACGTTTTAAATCCAAACAACGACTGTTCTTGACAAAGGACACCTTCTACAACATTCTGATGGAAGATCACCAAAAGTAAGAAACATTTTATGATGCTAATTCATATATCTGTCGTGCATGTGAATTAGTCGTGGGCGCCCAACTTTGGGGTACTCAGCTATACCGAAGCTGGATGTCGTAATGAAGTTATTTTTTAGAATTCTAACACTGCGATTTCATTAAGAACTAATGGATCTATCATTTCCTATACAACATGTATTTTTTACTTATGTTTATGAATAGCTATTTGGTCAGAATATGTGTGTCAGAAAACGTGTCAGAAAAATATCGTTGCTGTTTAGACGTTGTGGGAAAAAGATGCTACGTTAGCACAATGTGTAACCACTGATTTCAGCTCTAAATATGCACATTTTCGAACAAAACATAAGTGTATGTATAACCTGATGTTATAGGACTGTCATCTGATGAAGAAAATCAAGGTTAGTCAAAAATTATATATCTTTTGCTTGTTTGTTACGATCGCTAACTTTTGCTACTGGGAAATTGCTTGTGTTTTTGGCTATTGTGGTAAGCTAATATAACGCTCTATTGTGTTTTCGCTGTAAAACACTTGATAAATCGGAAATATTGTCTGGAATCACAAGATGCCTGTCTTTCAATTGCTGTACACTATGTATTTTTCAGAAATGTTTTATGATGAGTATTTAGTTATTTGGCGTTGGTGTCTGTAATTATTCTGTCTGCTTTCGGTGCAATTTCTGATTGTAGCTGCAATGTAAACTATGATTTATACCTGAAATATGCACATTTTTCTAACAAAACATATGCTATACAATAAATATGTTATCAGACTGTCATCTGATGAAGTTGTTTCTTGGTTAGTGGCTATTTATATCTTTATTTGGTCGAATTTGTGATAGCTACTGATGGAGTAAAAAACTGATGGAGTAAAAAAAGTGGTGTCTTTTGCTAACGTGGTTAGCTAATAGATTTACATATTGTGTCTTCCCTGTAAAACATTTTAAAAATCGGACATGTTGGCTGGATTCACAAGATGTGTACCTTTCATATGCTGTATTGGACTTGTGAATGTGTGAAAGTTAAATATTTAAAAAAAATATCTTTTGAATTTCGCGCCCTGCACTTTGAGCTGGCTGTTGTCATAAGTGTACCGGTGTCGGCTGCAGCCATAATTAAGCAGTGGAAGAAAAGAGGCGGTGTTGTAAGAGATACCAGTACTGAAGCAGTGGAAGATAAGAGGTGGTGTTGTAAGAGATACCAGTACTTAAGCAGTGGAAGATAAGAGGTGGTGTTGTAAGAGATACCAGTACTGAAGCAGTGGAAGATAAGAGGCGGTGTTGTAAGAGATACCAGTACTGAAGCAGTGGAAGATAAGAGGTGGTGGTTCTTCTACATCAACCACTGTTCTAACCCCTGTATGTGTTACTTACTATAGCCCTCTACCGTGGCTGTAACTTACTGTAGCTACATAGCCCTCTACCGTGGCTGTAACTTACTGTAGCTACATAGCCCTCTACCGTGGCTGTAACTTACTGTAGCTACATAGCCCTCTACCGTGGCTGTAACTTACTGTAGCTACATAGCCCTCTACCGTGGCTGTAACTTACTGTAGCTACATAGCCCTCTACCGTGGCTGTAACTTACTGTAGCTACATAGCCCTCTACCGTGGCTGTAACTTACTGTAGCTACATAGCCCTCTACCGTGGCTGTAACTTACTGTAGCTACATAGCCCTCTACCGTGGCTGTAACTTACTGTAGCTACATAGCCCTCTACCGTGGCTGTAACTTACTGTAGCTACATAGCCCTCTACCGTGGCTGTAACTTACTGTAGCTACATAGCCCTCTACCGTACAAAGCCCTTCCAGCCAGGAGACAAAGTGTTGGTGTTGGTCCCCACCTCAGAATGTACGTTTTTGGCCCGATGGAACGGGCCATACGAAGTCCTTGAGAAGGTGGGTGAAGTTAACTGTAGGGTCAGACAACCGGGACGTAGGCATCTGACCCATATTTACCATGTGAATTTGTTAAAGAAATGGAATGCACGTGATGTACTCTACTCTATTTCCCCAAAGAAGGCTACCACAGAGACCAAAGGGCGCTGGCGAAGTTGGGATCCTCCAATTGGGCCGTGCCGAACTGGCCGACTAGACAGACGGGCTCTGGCGCCACCTCAAGGTCCATCGGGAACATGTCTCCCAGACTTGCCACACCTTCCTCCAGTCTTGCTTCACCCGAGTCACCCTCCTAGAGGGGTTCTATTGACGCCTGGGGGTCCACTTCCTACAATCCACACATCCGGGCATCCCTCCTTCTGGCGTCCCTCCCACCTCTCCGGCTTCCTACTCCCTTATGGTTCCCTCGGTTCCCCACGTCTCTGGACATACTGGTCCATAGTTGGAGGAACATCAGGAACTCCCTCCCGATAAGGACCGGCACAGGCAGGTTCAGGACGACTCCCACTGGCCCTGTGTGTTTGTGGTCTGTAGGTGGAGGAGTGTGGTAGGGTAGTCCTTGGTCTCATCGTGTATACACGTGATGGCCACGGTGTCAGTCAGGTTCGGGGACTGGGCGAAGTCAGGTCGGATCAGGGTCACCATACTCCCGGAGTCCACAAGTGCCATGGTGTCCTTTCCGTTGGCTCTTACCGGGGTGACAGGGGAAAGACAACTTTCATCAGCCCAGCATGCCATCAGCAAGCCGCAGGGACGCCCGGTGGCTACCTCACTGGCCGAGGCCGAAGGCATTGGGACATCGTGGATTGGACAGTTCCAGGCGATGTGTCCCGGCTCACCACACTCGTAGCACTTCCTGCTGTCCAGGTTTAGGAAAAGGCATCATCTCGGGGAGCTGGCTGTTGGTGTCCCCCCATCCTTGGCCGGGGTCCTGGCATGGTCCTCCGCCCTTTTCCGCTCCTTTGGGCGAGTGGAGTGTTCAGCCTTCCGTGGTTGCCCCCTGTTGACCTTCCACCAGTTCCACCAGCTGATCTGCACTATGAGGGTTAGCTTGGCTTGCTAACATTTTAGCTTCGAACGGGAGAGAGCCTAGAAATGTATCTATGACCCCTTTCTCGATGGGCGTGAGCGTCAGTGGTTCAACAGTTAGCCAGCTCTTGGCCAGCCTAATTAGATTATGCATTTGCGATCGGAGGGGGCGCTGTGGCATCATACGCCCAATCATGGAATCTTTGTGCCCTGCTAATCAGGGTGTAACCATACCGGCACAGGATTTCCTTTTTCAGCCCCTCGCAATGCGTCGCCTGGCCAACCGTCAGATCCTGATAGGTCTTCTGTGCCGCGCCTGACAGGAAGGGTTCTAGCAGGCTGGCCCATTGCTCATGGGGCCATTTCTCCCTAGCCGCCGTCCTCTCGAAGGCTTGGGAGTTAAGCCTTGATGTCGTCAGCCTCTGTCAGCTTCAGTATAAACCTAGTCGGTTTGGGGTGAGAGACTGCTGCGCCTGCTACCATGCCGGTCTGGGCGGATGTCAGCTGGCTGAGTTCAGCTTGCAGGAGAGCAGTCTGCTGACACTGTTCCTCCAGCAGCTCCTGATGCATAGCCTGCTGGGCTTTGTTCACCTCCACCAGTTGTTTCACCAATGCTTCCATTGTGCTCTGTGTCTGTTTAGTTATTGAACTTGGTTTGGGTTGCCCACATTCTCCACCACATGTAACATGTTCAAGGGTGTGGGGTTTCCACGTCACCAAGTTGAATAACCAAACACGCACACGAAGCACAACTAGAATATAGGGAATTTATTAGCGAGATTTGCACACTGTGGGAAAGGGGGAATTCACCAACCATTTCACAGTCCATAATCCGCTCTCATTGTCCGTTCCGTTCTCCAGGGGTAATTCTAAAACTCAGGTCCTCAGCCAATCCGGTTCAGTACACAGTGGGGGTAATCAGGCAGTCCAGGTCACAACGGGTAATCACACAGATAATTCTCTCTCTTTTCACACTCTCCATAAGACAGGTTTCCCTCTCAGTCCTCTCCCTGTTTGTGCAGACCGCTTCCTCTTTTATCCCCAAGCACTCCATGGCTTATTGATCCACAGGCTTGCCTTGTTGGGGCAGGAAGTCCATATAAGGCCTGGGGGTGGAGCCAGCGGGCTGCAAGATATCTCCCTTTAATCACCACTCCCCTCACCTCTCCCTGCCGTCTGCCACAATATGTACATAGCCCTCCTGGGCTGGTTGTTTTGAAAGCTGCTTACTAGAGGAAAACTCAGTCTGTTAAAGCTGATCTAGTCATCAGTTAGAGAGGAGAAATCTGACCAGCGATCACACACCAGATTATTACTGGGTAAAATCTACAACTTGGATGGAGACAGGGATGGACGGAGGGATGGACGGAGGGATGGATGGATGGAGGGATGGATGGATGAAACAGTTACACATAAATGTTTCTGATTAAAAACTACAGACCTGTAGCGCTCCCCTCGGTCATCATGAAAACCTTTGAGCTCCTGGTCCTGTCCCATCTCAAAACCACCACCCACGCCCTCCTTGACACCATGAAGTTTGCCTACAGAGCCAATAGTTCTGAGGACGACGCCGTCAACATGGACCTTCACTATATCCTCCAACACCTCGAAAACCCAAGGACAAAAGTACTAAAAAGTACCCAAGGACGTACTATCTGCGCCAGATGGAGAAACTCCAACTCTCTCGGACAATTCAAGTTTGGTTCTACACGTCCATCATTGAGTCCATCCTCACCTCTTCTATCACGGTCTGGTTTGGGTCTGCATCTGCCCGCTACAAGGGCAAACTGCAGCGCCTCCAGGACAAGGAAGCGTGCAGGTAAGATGATTGCTGACCTTTCCCACCCTGGACACCCTTCCCACCCTGGACACCTTTCCCACCCTGCCCACCCTGGACACCTTTCCCAGCCTGGACACCTTTCCCACCCTGCCCACCCTGGACACCTTTCCCAGCCTGGACACCCTTCCCACCCTGGACACCTTTCCCACCCTGGACACCCTGCCCACCCTGGACACCCTTCCCACCCTGGACACCCTTCCCACCATGGACACCCCATCTATTAAAGACTGCGCTTTGGTAGATGGTTTAGGTGAATCATGACCAAAACCACCTGAACAGTTTCTTCCCCCATGCTGTGGCCCTAACCGCCCATCCGGCTCACAAGGATTGAGTGACTTTGCATTGGGCCATTTACTGCACCTTATCATCAATGACCTTTACCGCGCTAATCTGTACTTTACCGCACTAATCTGCACACCTCCGCACAACACTGTATATGCAGTAGGTTCCATGGCAGCATCCCTCCCTCTGCTTATATACACTGCTCAAAAAAATAAAGGGAACACAAACATCACAATGTAACTCCAAGTCAATCACACTTCTGTGAAATCAAACTGTCCACTTAGGAAGCAACACTGATTGACAATAAATTTCACATGCTGTTGTGCAAATGGAATAGACAAAAGGTGGAAATTATAGGCAATTAGCAAGACACCCCCAATAAAGGAGTGATTCTGCAGGTGGTGACCACAGACCACTTCTCAGTTCCTATGCTTCCTGGTTGATGTTTTGGTCACTTTTGAATGCTGGCGGTGCTCTCACTCTAGTGGTAGCATGAGACGCAGTCTACAACCCACACAAGTGGCTCAGGTAGTGCAGCTCATCCAGGATGGCACATCAATGCGAGCTGTGGCAAGAAGGTTTGCTGTGTCTGTCAGCGTAGTGTCCAGAGCATGGAGGCACTACCAGGAGACAGGCCAGTACATCAGGAGACGTGGAGGAGGCCGTAGGAGGGCAACAACCCTCCTACGTGTGGGGTGGCATTTCTTTGTGGGGCCGCACAGCCCTCCATGTGCTCGCCAGAGGTAGCCTGACTGCCATTAGGTACCGAGATGAGATCCTCAGAGCCCTTGTGAGACCATATGCTGACACATGCACATTTGTGGCCTGCTGGAGGTCATTTTACTGGCCTGTCTCCTGGTAGCGCCTCCATGCTCTGGACACTACGCTGACAGACACAGCAAACCTTCTTGCCACAGCTCGCATTGATGTGCCATCCTGGATGAGCTGCACTACCTGAGCCACTTGTGTGGGTTGTAGACTCCGTCTCATGCTACCACTAGAGTGAGAGCACCGCCAGCATTCAAAAGTGACCAAAACATCAACCAGGAAGCATAGGAACTGAGAAGTGGTCTGTGGTCACCACCTGCAGAACCACTCCTTTATTGGGGGTGTCTTGCTAATTGCCTATAATTTCCACCTTTTGTCTATTCCATTTGCACAACAGCATGTGAAATTTATTGTCAATCAGTGTTGCTTCCTAAGTGGACAGTTTGATTTCACAGAAGTGTGATTGACTTGGAGTTACATTGTGTTGTTTAAGTGTTCCCTTTATTTTTTTGAGCAGTGTATATATCCCCTCTGTAAATTGAATATTCCCACTGTAATCAGCCTATAATCCAGAGTTTTAAATGTTATGTTTACTGTACCGACATTGTATGTTCGGTACAAATGTAGGATATTAATTTGGTCACTCTTTTGTTGCTGAGAATGCTTCTGCACAGCATTAAATGCAAATTTGTAGTCTATTTGAGTTTTTAAAGTATTTTAAAGTTTTTCATTTCCACTTTGAAATGTCAGACTTCATTTGCCCAAATGAAAAATGTTTCAACCCCTACAAAAATATCCATTCATTATCATCCACAGATTAATTCACATTTCCTGTTTCTGAATAATTACTGTCCTGCTGTAGCAAACTGTCTCAAAGTAAGTTCCTACATCTGTATGATGCCTATGTGGACTTGTGTCTGTATTCTGTTTGTCTATTGTCAGTTACAGATAGCACCTTCGCACTGAAGCAGATTATGGGTCTGTGTAAATATACTTGGTGAATTAAGGTGATTCTGATACAACAGCCAAACATAATCATGTTCGATAACAAAGATGGTGCTGAAGACAAAAGACACTTTACAGAATATCCAAACGTGTGTTTCTGAGCACTCTGCAACCATGACGACAGCAGCCATATCAGGGAAGGATGCTCCAAGGCACCATAGGAGCTGCGAGCGTTTACGAGGAGTGGAGGGAAGAAGGAAGAGAAGAAGAGGTGGAGCGGCGGGCAGAGAGAAGCGAGAAAAGAGAGGGCAGGCAGAAAGAACAAACAGTCACAGTCGCTGCCAGCCACAACACACACACACACACACACACACACACACACATACACACGGCCACCGCAGCAGCCCTCAGAGACAAACAAAACACAACACCACTGTCATCACCCCAGCAGTCTTGGCAAGCTTCTTTACAAGCCATCAACACCTTCCCCTCTCTTTCCTTCTCTCTTCTTTCCTCTCTTCTCCTCCTCTTGTTCCTTCTCTCTCCTCCTCTTTTTCCTTCTCTCTTCTCCTCCTCTCGTTCCTTCTCTCTTCTCCTCCTCTCGTTCCTTCTCTCTTCTCCTCCTCTCGTTCCTTCTCTCTTCTCCTCCTCTTTTTCCTTCTCTCTTCTCGTTCCTTCTCTCTTCTCCTCCTCTTTTTCCTTCTCTCTTCTCCTCCTCTCTTCTCCTCCTCTTTTTCCTTCTCTCTTCTCCTCCTCTTTTTCCTTCTCTCTTCTCCTCCTCTTTTTCCTTCTCACGTCTCCTCCTCTCCTTCCTTCTCTCTTCTTTCCCCTCTCCTCCTCCTCTCTTTCCTTCTCTCTTCTTTCCTCTCTTCTCTTCCTCTCTCCTCTGCTCCTCCTTCCTCATCCCCCTATCAGGACGTTGACCGCCCAGCTAACACATTACCATTCTACCCCTGCCCCTCTGCAATGACAACCATTCACAGCTGGCTCATATGTAGAAACACAATGTATAGAACAGAACAGACATGGCTGTCTATTCCATAGGATAGAGATTTACATTAATTCTGTACATTGCAATTGTATCTGTACATCAATCTGCAATCCAATCAAAGCCCCTGCTCTCTAATAGACACAGAGATGTACTACTGGTAGCAGGGAACACAACACATCTCTACTAGATAGGGAATATGATAATGAATGATGTCATTTGAGATGCAGACGTAGTAGACACAGGGCTTCTTTTTCAGCTCAAGACCCAAATGACAAATTGACCGTCCTCCAACAAACCAAATTAAGAAGAAATAGTGTGTGATCATTGATGCATTCTCATAACTAGAGACACCTCTCAAATGCCCAGGGACCACTTTGGGTCCTGACCCATTGTTTAAGAGAGCCTGCATTAGAGTATTACAGCTAGTGTAGCTTCACAGTAACCAACCCAGTGGTACCCAGTACATTGTACAGTACAGTAACCTACCTGACTTTAAACTCCTGCGCTGTGACCTGGACCTGGGCTCCAGCAGGCACAGCCTCAGTACAGTAGATCTGAGGGAAGTAGAACCGGTGAGACTGCACGTTTATATCCATGGTGCTTGGCAGCTACCGCACATCAGACGCACAGCACAACCCTGCTACAGGAACGATGGAAGGATTTCTCTCCTTTCTCTGTGTCTCTTTTCTTTCTTCTTTCCTTATCCCTGATCTGTCCGTTCCAGGCTGTGGCGTTCCAGGCTGTGGCGTTCCAGGCTGTGGCGTTCCAGGCTGTGGCGTTCCAGGATGTGGGGTTAGTTAACGAGAGAGTTTTAAGGTTAACGATGGCATCCCATTCACCGTCTCTCTGGGGTCGTCGTGGATTCACAGTCACAGTGCGATACAGCCAGACATCCCCCTCTCCTCTCTTCACGCAGAGTCACTCGATCACTTCTGCTGGCTCCTCACAGACACACTAACCTTTTTCCCTAGTAGCAACACAGCCGTACAAGGAGCGGAAAGGGCATACATGAATAAATACAAATAAAAGAACAAAGACACTTCCAATGAGAACTCCTTGAGAGAGAAAAAGACCGCAAATAAAAAATGTCTCATTTTCTGGGTCCTTTTTCACCAATGCATCCTCTTCCACAGCAGGGATATTTTAGAAAAAGGAGAGAATATAAAAGAGAAAGAGAGAGAAAAAGCGAATAAATTAACAATGCTAAAGCAGCCCTCAGTCGAGTCTGAGAGCACTGAATGAGAGATGAGAGACCTTTTTTTGACGTTCGAGTGGAGAGAGAGCGAGAGAGAGAAAGAGAGAGAGAAAGAGGGAGCGAGACAGAGAGAGAGAGAGAGAAAGAGAGAGAGAGAGAGAGAGAGAGAGAGAGAGAGAGAGAGAAAGAGAGAGAGAAAGAGGGAGCGAGACAGAGAGAGAGAGAGAAAGAGAGAGAGAGAGAGAGAGCGAAAGTGGTAGAGCGAGAGAGAGAGCGGGAGTGTAATAGAGAGAGAGAGATTCTCGGTGCTGTGAGGCGTTGCCCTCACACTGCCTCTCTCCTCTGTGTGTCTCACTGGATTACCGCCCTCCCCTCCCCCTCCATCCCCCTCTCCCCCTCCAGCTGTGATATGAGCGGTGGGCCGCCAGCCCCCGAGGCTGCTGGTCCTCTCCTCCCTCTCCTCTCCTCCCTCTCCTCTCCTCTCCTCTTCCAGGGCTCTGATTGGCAGAGCCAGGGATCCGTAAGCCTGCGCGGAACGAGTGAAGAGGAGCGACGGACGTTAATTCATCTGATTGCTCCCATCTTTCTCGCACCTGATTCAAGGTGGCATGCCAGGGTAGGGTGGAGCTACATTACAGCTCTGTCTCTCTCACACACACACACACACACACACACACACACACACACACACACACACACACACACACACACACACACACACACACACACACACACACACACACACACACACACACACACACACACACAGAGAGAAGCACACACAGGTGGGTAAATGGAGATACCAATGCATCTCTGGTTTAAATAAATATCAGAGGGATTGTTATTTGAACAGATATGAAAGTACTGAGAATACACGATGGAACCTCCCATTGCCACATTACCACCACAAATACAGATGTAGGATCTTAACTTGAGCCAGTTTTCTACAGCAATAAAATAATCCTGCAGCAACAGGAAATTATAATTATTATTAATGGATATTTTTGTAGGGGTTGATTTTTTAATTTTTATTTAACTAGGCAAGTCAGTTAAGAACACATTCTTATTTACAATGACGGCCTAGGAACAGTGGGTTAACTGCCTTGTTCAGGGGTAGAACAACAGATTTTTTACCTTGTACGCTCGGGGATTTGATCTTGCAACCTTTCGGTTACTAGTCCAACGCTCTAACCACTAGGCTACCTGCCGCCCCAAAGATACATTTTCAATTAGCGCAAATCAAGTCTGAAATTTCTAAGTGTAACGGCAGTCTAAGTCGTCCTCCTCCTCAGACGAGGAGAGGCGAGAAGGATCAGAGGACCAATACGCAGCGTGGTAATTTTCCATAATGAATTTAATCAAAACAAAACACTATACAAAATAACAAAAGAACATACCGTCACAGTCCTAGCTGGTGCAGAACACAAACACAGAGACAGGAAACAACCACCCACAATCCCCAACACAAAACAAGCCACCTATATATGATTCTCAATCAGGGACAACGATTGACAGCTGTCTCTGATTGAGAACCATATCAGGCTGAACATAGAAACAGACGAACTAGACACACAACATAGAATTCCCACCCAGCTCACGTCCTGACCAACACTAAACAAGCAAAACACATAAGAACTCTGGTCAGGACGTTACAGTACCCCCCCCCCCCCCCCTGAGGTGCGGACTCCGAACGCACCCCTAAAACTCAAGGGGAGGGTCTGGGTGGGCATCTGTCCGCGGTGGCGGCTCCGGCGGTGGACGAGGACACCACTCCACCACTGTCTTTGTCCCCCTCCTTAGCGTCCTTTGAGTGGCGACCCTCGCCCACGACCTTGGCCTAAGAATCCTCCCCAAGGCCCCCACATGATTTAGGAGGTAGCTCAGGACAGAGAGGTAGCTCAGGACAGAGAGGTAGCTCAGGACAGAGAGGTAGCTCAGGACAGAGAGGTAGCTCAGGACAGAGGGGCAACTCCGGACAGAGAGGCAGCTCAGGACGAATGGCAGCTCATGACTGGAGGGCAGCTCATGACTGGAGGGCAGCTCATGACTGGAGGGCAGCTCATGACTGGAGGGCAGCTCATGACTGGAGGGCAGCTCATGACTGAAGGGCAGCTCATGACTGAAGGGCAGCTCATGACTGAAGGGCAGCTCATGACTGGAGGGCAGCTCATGACTGGAGGGCAGCTCATGACTGGAGGGCAGCTCATGACTGGCTGGCGGCTCTGGCAGCTCCTGACTGGCTGGCGGCTCTGGCAGCTCCTGACTGGCTGGCGGCTCTGGCAGCTCCTGACTGGCTGGCGGCTCTGGCGGCTCCTGACTGACGGACGGCTCTAGCGGCTCCTGACTGACGGACGGCTCTAATGGCTCGGGACAGACGGGCGGCTCTAATGGCTCGTGGCAGACAGATGGCTCAGATGGCGCTGGGCAGACAGATGGCTCAGACGGCGCTGGGCAGACAGATGGCTCAGACGGCGCTGGGCAGACGGATGGCTCAGACGGCGCTGGGCAGACGGATGGCTCAGACGGCGCTGGGCAGACGGATGGCTCAGACGGCACTGGGCAGACGGATGGCTCAGACGGCGCTGGGCAGACGGATGGCTCAGACGGCGCTGGGCAGACGGATGGCTCAGACGGCGCTGGGCAGACGGATGGCTCAGACGGCGCTGGGCAGACGGATGGCTCAGACGGCGCTGGGCAGACGAGCAGTGCAGGCGGCGTTGAGCAGACGAGCAGTGCAGGCGGCGTTGGGCAGACGGCCGACTCTGACCTGCTGAGGCGCACAGTAGGCCTGGTGCGTGGTGCCGGAACTGGTGGTACCGGACTGGAGACACGCACCTCAAGGCTAGTGCGGGGAGCAGGAACAGGGCACACTGGTTTCTCAAAGCGCACTATAGGCCTGGTGCGTGGTGCCGGAACTGGTGGTACCGGACTGAGGGCACGCACCTCAAGGCTAGTGCGGGGAGAAGGAACAGTGCGTACAGGGCTCTGGAGACGCACAGGAGGCTTAATGCGTGGTGCCGGAACTGGAGGCACTGGGCTGGAGACACGCACCACAGGGAGAGTGCGTGGAGGAGGAACAGGGCTCTGGAGACGCACTGGAAGCCTGGTGCGTGGTGTAGGCACTGGTGGTACTGGGCTGGGGCGGGAAGGTGGCGCCGGATATACCGGACCGTGCAGGCGTACTGGCTCCCTTGAGCACTGAGCCTGCCCAACCTTACCTGGTTGCATGCTCCCCGTAGCCCGTCCAGTGCGGGGAGGTGGAATAACCCGCACTGGGCTGTGTTGGCAAACCGGGGACACCATGCGTAAGGCTGGTGCCATGTACACCGGCCCGAGGAGACCTACTGGATGCCAGATATGTAGAGCCGGCTTCATGGCACTTGGCTCAATGCTCAATCTAGCCCGCCCAGTGCGGGGAGGTGGAATAACCCGCACCGGGCTATGCACCCGTACAGGAGACACCGTGCGCTCTTCCGCATAACACGGTGTCTGCCCGTACTCCCGCTCTCCACGGTAAGCATGGGAAGTGGGCGCAGGTTTCCTACCTGCCCTCGCCACACTACCCTTTAGCCCCCCCCCCCCCCCCCCAAGACATTTTTGGGGTTTCTTCACGGGCTTCCAGCCACGCTTCCGTGCTGCCTCCTCATACCACCGCTCCTGGGCTTTAGCTGCCTCCATCTCTTCCCGAGAGCGGCGATATTCTCCAATGTGAGCCCAGTGTCCTTTACCCTCCAGAATTTCCTCCCATGTCCAGGATTCCTGTGTAGTGGGCCGCTGCTGCTCGTACTCACGCTGCTTGGTCCGAGTTAGGTGGGTGGTTCTGTAACGGCTTTCTTCCTGGGATGAATGAGAGGACCAAAATGCAGCGCAGTTAGTGTTCAACATGTTTAATCAGCAGATAAACGGTGAACATTAACCCATAACAAAATAACAAACGTGAAAGCCGAGACAGTCCTATCTGGTGCAGAACACAAACACAGAGACAGGAAACAACCACCCACAATCCCCAACACAAAACAAGCCACCTATATATGATTCTCAATCAGGGACAACGATTGACAGCTGTCTCTGATTGAGAACCATATTAGGCTGAACACAGAAACAGACGAACTAGACACACAACATAGAATTCCCACCCAGTTCACGTCCTGACCAACACTAAACAAGCAAAACACATAAGAACTCTGGTCAGGACGTTACACTAAGTGGAAATTACAAACTTTAAAAGCCTTTTTAAAACTCAAATACACTACTAGTTTGCATTTCCTGCTGTGCAATAAAAGAGCGATCAAATTAAGATCCTACATCTATACAGAACACCCTGCATTTTTCTAAGACACACACACCCATTATATTATTTTACTGCATACTACTATTAAAAACATGTTTTCAGTCAGTGTGATTGAAAGAAGAATCTACATCAAAACCTGCAGTAAAAGCACTGATCAATTCTATAAATAAGTGTCCAGATTACTGTAAAGGTTAGATACAGTGCCCTCTGTAAGACACCCCGCGACACCCCGCTGTAAGACAGTACAGTAGTCACTCCCTAGCTAGCTAATGAGGTGTAAGTACACTGTAAAGGTTAGATACAGTGCCCTCTGTAAAACACCCACACAGAGACAGTACAGTAGTCACTCCCTAGCTAGCTAATGAGGTGTAAGTACACTGTAAAGGTTAGATACAGTGCCCTCTGTAAAACACCCACACAGAGACAGTACATTAGTCACTCCCTAGCTAGCTAATGAGGTGTAAGTACACTGTAAAGGTTAGATACAGTGCCCTCTGTAAAACACCCACACAGAGACAGTACAGTAGTCACTCCCTAGCTAGCTAATGAGGTGTAAGTACACTGTAAAGGTTAGATACAGTGCCCTCTGTAAAACACCCCGCAGAGACAGTACAGTAGTCACTCCCTAGCTAGCTAATGAGGTGTAAGTACACTGTAAAGGTTAGATACAGTGCCCTCTGTAAAACACCCACACAGAGACAGTACATTAGTCACTCCCTAGCTAGCTAATGAGGTGTAAGTACACTGTAAAGGTTAGATACAGTGCCCTCTGTAAAACACCCACACAGAGACAGTACAGTAGTCACTCCCTAGCTAGCTAATGAGGTGTAAGTACACTGTAAAGGTTAGATACAGTGCCCTCTGTAAAACACCCACACAGAGACAGTACAGTAGTCACTCCCTAGCTAGCTAATGAGGTGTAAGTACAGTGTAGAGGTTAGATTATATACAGTGCCCTCTGTAATTATTGGGACAGTGAAGCATTGTTTCTTATTTTGGCTCTATACTCCAAACATTTGGATTTGAAATCAAACAATGACTATATGGTTAAACTGTAGACTGTCAGCTTTAATTTGAGGGTATTTTATCCATATCGGGTGAACCGTTCAGAAATTACAGCAATTTTCGTACATAGTCCCCACATTTTAGGGGAACAAAAGTATTGGGACAAATTCAATTATAAATGTATTAAGGGAGTACAAAGTTGACTACATCAAGCATGTGACTCTACAAATTTGTTGGACTCACTGTACATGATATTAGTGGAGATCTCCATGATCTCATCTGATGCTGTAATATCAGACCACCACACTACATCCCTCTGATACTGTATGTCAGGCTTAGATGGGTGGCCGCCTCCCTTCTTTAAAAATAAACGGGGGAGACATATAATTACTTCAACCTATAGATTCTCATCTCTTTCTACCGTATTCAAGTAGTAGAGTAGCACTCCTCTTGTTAGAATCATATCTGTCCTGGACCATTTGATTCTTATTGATGATTCATGAATCACATCTGTCCTGGACCATTTGATTCTTATTGATGATTAATGAATCACATCTGTCCTGGACCATTTTTGAATCACATCTGCCCTGGATTATTGTGATCTAACCAGGAATGTTTCTGACCACTAGAAGCAGTTACTTCACCAGTATATTGTGATTCATAAAAACATATACATAGATGTAGTATATTAAGCTCAGACACTGGTGCTCTTTTAGAATGGAACCATTGGTTACCAGTCGTTTAGTGTGTGATGAGGGACTGAGTCTGATGTTGTGTGTGTGATAAGGGACTGACTTTGTTGTTGTGTGTGATGAGGGACTGACTCTGTTGCTATGTGCGATGAGGGACTGAGTCTGTTGTTGTGTGTGATGAGGGACTGACTCTGTTGTTGTGTGTGATGAGGGACTGAGTCTGTTGTTGTGTGTGATGAGGGACTGAGTCTGTTGTTGTGTGTGTGATGAGGTACTGAGTCTGTTGTTGTGTGTGATGAGGTACTGAGTCTGTTGTTGTGTGTGATGAGGTACTGAGTCTGTTGTTGTGTGTGATGAGGTACTGAGTCTGATGTTGTGTGTGATAAGGGACTGACTTTGTTGCTATGTGCGATGAGGGACTGAGTCTGTTATTGTGTGTGACGAGGGACTGAGTCTGTTATTGTGTGTGACAAGGGACTGACCCTGTTGTTGTGTGTGACGAGGGACTGGCTGTTGTTGTGTGTGATGAGGGACCGACTCTGTTGTTGTGTGTGACGAGGGACCGAGTCTGTTGTTGAGTGTGACGAGGGACTGAGTCTGTTGTTGTGTGTGACGAAGGACTGAGTCTGTTGTTGTGTGTGACGAGGGACTGACTCTGTTGTTGTGTGTGACGAGGGACTGACTCTGTTGTTGTGTGTGACAAGGGACTGACCCTGTTGTTGTGTGTGACGAGGGACTGGCTGTTGTTGTGTGTGATGAGGGACCGACTCTGTTGTTGTGTAGATGTAGATGTAGATGTAGTATATTAAGCTCAGACACTGGTGCTCTTTTAGAATGGAACCATTGGTTACCAGTCGTTTAGTGTGTGATGAGGGACTGAGTCTGATGTTGTGTGTGTGATAAGGGACTGACTTTGTTGTTGTGTGTGATGAGGGACTGACTCTGTTGCTATGTGCGATGAGGGACTGAGTCTGTTGTTGTGTGTGATGAGGGACTGACTCTGTTGTTGTGTGTGATGAGGGACTGAGTCTGTTGTTGTGTGTGATGAGGGACTGAGTCTGTTGTTGTGTGTGTGATGAGGTACTGAGTCTGTTGTTGTGTGTGATGAGGTACTGAGTCTGTTGTTGTGTGTGATGAGGTACTGAGTCTGTTGTTGTGTGTGATGAGGTACTGAGTCTGATGTTGTGTGTGATAAGGGACTGACTTTGTTGCTATGTGCGATGAGGGACTGAGTCTGTTATTGTGTGTGACGAGGGACTGAGTCTGTTATTGTGTGTGACAAGGGACTGACCCTGTTGTTGTGTGTGACGAGGGACTGGCTGTTGTTGTGTGTGATGAGGGACCGACTCTGTTGTTGTGTGTGACGAGGGACCGAGTCTGTTGTTGAGTGTGACGAGGGACTGAGTCTGTTGTTGTGTGTGACGAAGGACTGAGTCTGTTGTTGTGTGTGACGAGGGACTGACTCTGTTGTTGTGTGTGACGAGGGACTGACTCTGTTGTTGTGTGTGACAAGGGACTGACCCTGTTGTTGTGTGTGACGAGGGACTGGCTGTTGTTGTGTGTGATGAGGGACCGACTCTGTTGTTGTGTGTGACGAGGGACCGAGTCTGTTGTTGAGTGTGACGAGGGACCGAGTCTGTTGTTGAGTGTGACGAGGGACTGAGTCTGTTGTTGTGCGTGACGAGGGACTGACTCTGTTGTTGTGTGTGATGAGGGACTGACTCTGTTGTTGTGTGTGACGAGGGACTGAGTATTTTGTTGTGTGTGACGAGGGACTGAGTATTTTGTTGTGTGTGACGAGGGACTGAGTCTGTTGTTGTGTGTGACGAGGGACTGAGTCTGTTGTTGTGTGTGATGAGGGACTGAGTCTGTTGTTGTGTGTGATACAGGACTGAGTCTGTTGCTGTGTGTGATGAGGGACTGACTCTGTTGTTGTGTGTGATGAGGGACTGACTCTGTTGTTGTGTGTGATGAGGGACTGACTCTGTTGTTGTGTGTGATGAGGGACTGAGTCTGTTGTTGTGTGTGATGAGGAACTGACTCTGTTGCTGTGTGTGATGAGGGACTGAGTCTGTTGTTGTTGTGTGATGAGGAACTGACACTGTTGTTGTTGTGTGATGAGGGACTGACTCTGTTGTTGTGTGTGATGAGGGACTGACTCTGTTGTTGTGTGTGATGGGGTACTGAGTATGTTGTTGTGTGTGATAAGGGACTGACTCTGTTGTTGTGTGTGACGAGGGACTGAGTCTGTTGTTGTGTGTGACGAGGGACTGAGTCAGTTGTTGAGTGTGATGAGGGACTGAGTCTGTTGTTGTGTGTGATGAGGGACTGACTCTGTTGTTGTGTGTGATAAGGGACTGACTCTGTTGCTGTGTGCGATGAGGGACTGACTCTGTTGTTGTGTGTGACGAGGGACTGAGTCTGTTGTTGTGTGTGACGAGGGACTGACCCTGTTGTTGTGTGTGACGAGGGACTGGCTGTTGTTGTGTGTGACGAGGGACTGGCTGTTGTTGTGTGTGATGAGGGACCGACTCTGTTGTTGTGTGTGACGAGGGACTGAGTCTGTTGTTGTGTGTGACGAGGGACTGAGTCAGTTGTTGAGTGTGATGAGGGACTGACTCTGTTGTTGTGTGTGACGAGGGACTGACCCTGTTGTTGTGTGTGACGAGGGACTGGCTGTTGTTGTGTGTGATGAGGGACCGACTCTGTTGTTGTGTGTGACGAGGGACCGAGTCTGTTGTTGAGTGTGACGAGGGACTGAGTCTGTTGTTGTGTGTGACGAGGGACTGAGTCTGTTGTTGTGTGTGACGAGGGACTGACTCTGTTGTTGTGTGTGACGAGGGACTGACTCTGCTGTTGTGTGTGACGAAGGACTGAGTATTTTGCTGTGTGTGACGAGGGACTGACTCTGTTGTTGTGTGTGATGAGGGACTGACTCTGTTGTTGTGCGTGACGAGGGACTGACTCTGGTATTGCATGTGACGAGGGACTGACTCTGTTGTTGTGTGTGACGAGGGCCCGACTCTATTGTTGTGAGTGACGAGAGACTGAGTCTGTTGTTGTGAGTGACGAGAGACTGATTCTGTTGTTGTGTGTGACGAGGGACTGAGTCTGTTGTTGTGTGTGACGAGGGACTGACCCTGTTGTTGTGCGTGACGAGGGACTGACTCTGGTATTGTATGTGACGAGGGACTGACTCTGTTGTTGTGTGTGACGAGGGCCTGAATCTATTGTTGTGAGTGACGAGAGACTGAGTCTGTTGTTGTGAGTGACGAGAGACTGATTCTGTTGTTGTGTGTGACGAGGGACTGACTCTGTTGTTGTGTGTGACGAGGGACTGAGTCTGTTGTTGTGTGTGACGAGGGACTGACTCTGTTGTTGTGTGTGACGAGGGACTGACTCTGCTGTTGTGTGTGACGAGGGACTGAGTATTTTGCTGTGTGTGACGAGGGACTGACTCTGTTGTTGTGTGTGACGAGGGACTGACCCTGTTGTTGTGTGTGACGAGGGACTGGCTGTTGTTGTGTGTGATGAGGGACCGACTCTGTTGTTGTGTGTGACGAGGGACCGAGTCTGTTGTTGAGTGTGACGAGGGACTGAGTCTGTTGTTGTGTGTGACGAGGGACTGAGTCTGTTGTTGTGTGTGACGAGGGACTGACTCTGTTGTTGTGTGTGACGAGGGACTGACTCTGCTGTTGTGTGTGACGAAGGACTGAGTATTTTGCTGTGTGTGACGAGGGACTGACTCTGTTGTTGTGTGTGATGAGGGACTGACTCTGTTGTTGTGCGTGACGAGGGACTGACTCTGGTATTGCATGTGACGAGGGACTGACTCTGTTGTTGTGTGTGACGAGGGCCCGACTCTATTGTTGTGAGTGACGAGAGACTGAGTCTGTTGTTGTGAGTGACGAGAGACTGATTCTGTTGTTGTGTGTGACGAGGGACTGAGTCTGTTGTTGTGTGTGACGAGGGACTGACCCTGTTGTTGTGCGTGACGAGGGACTGACTCTGGTATTGTATGTGACGAGGGACTGACTCTGTTGTTGTGTGTGACGAGGGCCTGAATCTATTGTTGTGAGTGACGAGAGACTGAGTCTGTTGTTGTGAGTGACGAGAGACTGATTCTGTTGTTGTGTGTGACGAGGGACTGACTCTGTTGTTGTGTGTGACGAGGGACTGAGTCTGTTGTTGTGTGTGACGAGGGACTGACTCTGTTGTTGTGTGTGACGAGGGACTGACTCTGCTGTTGTGTGTGACGAGGGACTGAGTATTTTGCTGTGTGTGACGAGGGACTGACTCTGTTGTTGTGTGTGACGAGGGACTGACTCTGTTGTTGTGCGTGACGAGGGACCGACTCTGGTATTGTATGTGACGAGGGACTGACTCTGTTGTTGTGTGTGACGAGGGCCTGACTCTATTGTTGTGAGTGACGAGAGACTGAGTCTGTTGTTGTGAGTGACGAGAGACTGATTCTGTTGTTGTGTGTGACGAGGGACTGACTCTGTTGTTGTGAGTGACGAGGGACTGACTCTGTTGTTGTGTGTGACGAGGGACTGACTCTGTTGTTGTGTGTGACGAGGGACTGACTCTGTTGTTGTGTGTGATGAGGTACTGAGTCTGTTGTTGTTTGTGATGAGGGACTGACTCTGTTGTTGTGTGTGATGATGGACTGACTCTGTTGTTGTGTGATGAGGGACTGAGTCTGTTGTTGTGTGTGATGAGGGACTGACTCTGTTGTTGTGTGTGATGATGGACTGAGTCTGTTGTTGTGTGTGATGAGGGACTGACTCTGTTGTTGTGTGTGATGAGGGACTGACTCTGTTGTTGTGTGTGATGAGGGACTGAGTCTGTTGTTGTGTGTGATGAGGGACTGAGTCTGTTGTTGTGTGTGTGATGAGGTACTGACTCTGTTGTTGTGTGATGAGGGACTGAGTCTGTTGTTGTGTGTGACGAGGGACTGAGTCTGTTGTTGTGTGTGACGAGGGACTGACTCTGTTGTTGTGTGTGACGAGGGACTGACTCTGCTGTTGTGTGTGACGAGGGACTGAGTATTTTGCTGTGTGTGACGAGGGACTGACTCTGTTGTTGTGTGTGACGAGGGACTGACCCTGTTGTTGTGTGTGACGAGGGACTGGCTGTTGTTGTGTGTGATGAGGGACCGACTCTGTTGTTGTGTGTGACGAGGGACCGAGTCTGTTGTTGAGTGTGACGAGGGACTGAGTCTGTTGTTGTGTGTGACGAGGGACTGAGTCTGTTGTTGTGTGTGACGAGGGACTGACTCTGTTGTTGTGTGTGACGAGGGACTGACTCTGCTGTTGTGTGTGACGAAGGACTGAGTATTTTGCTGTGTGTGACGAGGGACTGACTCTGTTGTTGTGTGTGATGAGGGACTGACTCTGTTGTTGTGCGTGACGAGGGACTGACTCTGGTATTGCATGTGACGAGGGACTGACTCTGTTGTTGTGTGTGACGAGGGCCCGACTCTATTGTTGTGAGTGACGAGAGACTGAGTCTGTTGTTGTGAGTGACGAGAGACTGATTCTGTTGTTGTGTGTGACGAGGGACTGAGTCTGTTGTTGTGTGTGACGAGGGACTGACCCTGTTGTTGTGCGTGACGAGGGACTGACTCTGGTATTGTATGTGACGAGGGACTGACTCTGTTGTTGTGTGTGACGAGGGCCTGAATCTATTGTTGTGAGTGACGAGAGACTGAGTCTGTTGTTGTGAGTGACGAGAGACTGATTCTGTTGTTGTGTGTGACGAGGGACTGACTCTGTTGTTGTGTGTGACGAGGGACTGAGTCTGTTGTTGTGTGTGACGAGGGACTGACTCTGTTGTTGTGTGTGACGAGGGCCTGACTCTATTGTTGTGAGTGACGAGAGACTGAGTCTGTTGTTGTGAGTGACGAGAGACTGATTCTGTTGTTGTGTGTGACGAGGGACTGACTCTGTTGTTGTGAGTGACGAGGGACTGACTCTGTTGTTGTGTGTGACGAGGGACTGACTCTGTTGTTGTGTGTGACGAGGGACTGACTCTGTTGTTGTGTGTGATGAGGTACTGAGTCTGTTGTTGTTTGTGATGAGGGACTGACTCTGTTGTTGTGTGTGATGATGGACTGACTCTGTTGTTGTGTGATGAGGGACTGAGTCTGTTGTTGTGTGTGATGAGGGACTGACTCTGTTGTTGTGTGTGATGATGGACTGAGTCTGTTGTTGTGTGTGATGAGGGACTGACTCTGTTGTTGTGTGTGATGAGGGACTGACTCTGTTGTTGTGTGTGATGAGGGACTGAGTCTGTTGTTGTGTGTGATGAGGGACTGAGTCTGTTGTTGTGTGTGTGATGAGGTACTGAGTCTGTTGTTGTGTGTGATGAGAGACTGAGTCTGTTGTTGTGTGTGATGAGGTACTGAGTCTGTTGTTGTGTGTGATGAGAGACTGAGTCTGTTGTTGTGTGTGATGAGGTACTGAGTCTGTTGTTGTGTGTGATGAGGTACTGAGTCTGTTGTTGTGTGTGATGAGGTACTGAGTCTGTTGTTGTGTGTGATGAGGGACTGAGTCTGTTGTTGTGTGTGATACAGGACTGAGTCTGTTGCTGTGTGTGATGAGGGACTGAGTCTGTTGTTGTTGTGTGATGAGGAACTGACACTGTTGTTGTTGTGTGATGAGGGACTGAGTCTGTTGTTGTGTGTGATGAGGGACTGACTCTGTTGTTGTGTGTGATGGGGTACTGAGTCTGTTGTTGTGTGTGATAAGGGACTGAGTCTGTTGCTGTGTGCGATGAGGGACTGACTCTGTTGTTGTGTGTGACGAGGGACTGAGTCTGTTGTTGTGTGTGACGAGGGACTGAGTCAGTTGTTGAGTGTGATGAGGGACTGAGTCTGTTGTTGTGTGTGATGAGGGACTGACTCTGTTGTTGTGTGTGATAAGGGACTGAGTCTGTTGCTGTGTGCGATGAGGGACTGACTCTGTTGTTGTGTGTGACGAGGGACTGAGTCTGTTGTTGTGTGTGACGAGGGACTGAGTCAGTTGTTGTGTGTGATGAGGGACTGACTCTGTTGTTGTGTGTGACGAAGGACTGACCCTGTTGTTGTGTGTGACGAGGGACTGGCTGTTGTTGTGTGTGATGAGGGACCGACTCTGTTGTTGTGTGTGACGAGGGATTGAGTCTGTTGTTGTGTGTGACGAGGGACTGAGTCAGTTGTTGAGTGTGATGAGGGACTGACTCTGTTGTTGTGTGTGACGAGGGACTGACCCTGTTGTTGTGTGTGACGAGGGACTGGCTGTTGTTGTGTGTGATGAGGGACCGACTCTGTTGTTGTGTGTGACGAGGGACCGAGTCTGTTGTTGAGTGTGACGAGGGACTGAGTCTGTTGTTGTGTGTGACGAGGGACTGAGTCTGTTGTTGTGTGTGACGAGGGACTGACCCTGTTGTTGTGTGTGACGAGGGACTGACTCTGCTGTTGTGTGTGACGAGGGACTGAGTATTTTGCTGTGTGTGACGAGGGACTGACTCTGTTGTTGTGTGTGACGAGGGCCTGACTCTATTGTTGTGAGTGACGAGAGACTGAGTCTGTTGTTGTGTGTGACGAGGGACTGGCTGTTGTTGTGTGTGATGAGGGACCGACTCTGTTGTTGTGTGTGACGAGGGACCGAGTCTGTTGTTGAGTGTGACGAGGGACTGAGTCTGTTGTTGTGTGTGACGAGGGACTGAGTCTGTTGTTGTGTGTGACGAGGGACTGACTCTGTTGTTGTGTGTGACGAGGGACTGACTCTGCTGTTGTGTGTGACGAGGGACTGAGTATTTTGCTGTGTGTGACGAGGGACTGACTCTGTTGTTGTGTGTGACGAGGGCCTGACTCTATTGTTGTGAGTGACGAGAGACTGAGTCTGTTGTTGTGAGTGACGAGAGACTGATTCTGTTGTTGTGTGTGACGAGGGACTGACTCTGTTGTTGTGTGTGACGAGGGACTGGCTGTTGTTGTGTGTGATGAGGGACCGACTCTGTTGTTGTGTGTGACGAGGGACTGAGTCTGTTGTTGTGTGTGACGAGGGACTGAGTCAGTTGTTGAGTGTGATGAGGGACTGACTCTGTTGTTGTGTGTGACGAGGGACTGACCCTGTTGTTGTGTGTGACGAGGGACTGGCTGTTGTTGTGTGTGATGAGGGACCGACTCTGTTGTTGTGTGTGACGAGGGACCGAGTCTGTTGTTGAGTGTGACGAGGGACTGAGTCTGTTGTTGTGTGTGACGAGGGACTGACTCTGCTGTTGTGTGTGATGAGGGACTGAGTCTGTTGTTGTGTGTGATGAGGGACTGAGTCTGTTGTTGTGTGTGTGATGAGGTACTGAGTCTGTTGTTGTGTGTGATGAGAGACTGAGTCTGTTGTTGTGTGTGATGATGGACTGACTCTTTTGTTGTGTGATGAGGGACTGACTCTGTTGTTGTGTGTGATGATGGACTGAGTCTGTTGTTGTGTGTGATGAGGGACTGACTCTGTTGTTGTGTGTGATGAGGGACTGACTCTGTTTTTGTGTGTGATGAGGGACTGAGTCTGTTGTTGTGTGTGACGAGGGACTGAGTCTGTTGTTGTGTGTGATGAGAGACTGAGTCTGTTGTTGTGTGTGATGAGAGACTGAGTCTGTTGTTGTGTGTGATGAGGTACTGAGTCTGTTGTTGTGTGTGATGAGGTACTGAGTCTGTTGTTGTGTGTGATGAGGTACTGAGTCTGTTGTTGTGTGTGATGAGGGACTGAGTCTGTTGTTGTGTGTGATACAGGACTGAGTCTGTTGCTGTGTGTGATGAGGGACTGACTCTGTTGTTGTGTGTGACGAGGGACCGAGTCTGTTGTTGAGTGTGACGAGGGACTGAGTCTGTTGTTGTGTGTGACGAGGGACTGACTCTGCTGTTGTGAGTGACGAGGGACTGACTCTGTTGTTGTGCGTGACGAGGGACTGACTCTGTTGTTGTGTGTGACGAGGGCCTGACTCTATTGTTGTGAGTGACGAGGGCCTGACTCTATTGTTGTGAGTGACGAGAGACTGAGTCTGTTGTTGTGAGTGACGAGAGACTGATTCTGTTGTTGTGTGTGACGAGGGACTGACTCTGTTGTTGTGAGTGACGAGGGACTGACTCTGTTGTTGTGAGTGACGAGGGACTGACTCTGTTGTTGTGTGTGACGAGGGACTGACTCTGTTGTTGTGTGTGATGAGGGACCGACTCTGTTGTTGTGTGATGAGGGACTGACTCTGTTGTTGTGAGTGACGAGGGACTGACTCTGTTGTTGTGAGTGACGAGGGACTGACCCTGTTGTTGTGTGTGACGAGGGACTGACTCTGCTGTTGTGTGTGACGAGGGACTGAGTATTTTGCTGTGTGTGACGAGGGACTGACTCTGTTGTTGTGTGTGACGAGGGCCTGACTCTATTGTTGTGAGTGACGAGAGACTGAGTCTGTTGTTGTGTGTGACGAGGGACTGGCTGTTGTTGTGTGTGATGAGGGACCGACTCTGTTGTTGTGTGTGACGAGGGACCGAGTCTGTTGTTGAGTGTGACGAGGGACTGAGTCTGTTGTTGTGTGTGACGAGGGACTGAGTCTGTTGTTGTGTGTGACGAGGGACTGACTCTGTTGTTGTGTGTGACGAGGGACTGACTCTGCTGTTGTGTGTGACGAGGGACTGAGTATTTTGCTGTGTGTGACGAGGGACTGACTCTGTTGTTGTGTGTGACGAGGGCCTGACTCTATTGTTGTGAGTGACGAGAGACTGAGTCTGTTGTTGTGAGTGACGAGAGACTGATTCTGTTGTTGTGTGTGACGAGGGACTGACTCTGTTGTTGTGTGTGACGAGGGACTGGCTGTTGTTGTGTGTGATGAGGGACCGACTCTGTTGTTGTGTGTGACGAGGGACTGAGTCTGTTGTTGTGTGTGACGAGGGACTGAGTCAGTTGTTGAGTGTGATGAGGGACTGACTCTGTTGTTGTGTGTGACGAGGGACTGACCCTGTTGTTGTGTGTGACGAGGGACTGGCTGTTGTTGTGTGTGATGAGGGACCGACTCTGTTGTTGTGTGTGACGAGGGACCGAGTCTGTTGTTGAGTGTGACGAGGGACTGAGTCTGTTGTTGTGTGTGACGAGGGACTGACTCTGTTGTTGTGTGTGATGAGGTACTGAGTCTGTTGTTGTTTGTGATGAGGGACTGACTCTGTTGTTGTGTGTGATGATGGACTGACTCTTTTGTTGTGTGATGAGGGACTGAGTCTGTTGTTGTGTGTGATGAGGGACTGAGTCTGTTGTTGTGTGTGATGAGGTACTGAGTCTGTTGTTGTGTGTGATGAGGTACTGAGTCTGTTGTTGTGTGATGAGGAGAAGCTCAGGTCAATATCCCAGAGAGGTTCCTCCCTCACCAAACTGCTCCCCTGACAATAGAAGGCTCCTGTAATAAATGTCTTGGTCTCAAGCCACACACATACAGACACACTACAGCAGCTAGAGATCAGTTAGAAATACAACCTTTCAACTATATTGGTCCAAGCTGAGCCAATACTTCAGTCCAGTCTGCCACCGTTTCTCTTTATTGAGCTAACATTTCAACCATACTGGTCAGGTAGTCTCGTATCCAAGCTGAGCAGACAATCCCTCTGTCAGTCTGCCATCCTTTCTCTTTATTTATTGAGCTAGTAGTAATACAACATGTTGAACCAAGCTGATCACTGAGCATCCTAACCTTCTGTCAGAGGGGAGTATGTGTCCAATCAGAACCAAGTGATGTGTGACTGCTGACAGTGAACTCTCTATGTGAAGGCAATGGGTCTAAAGACATGATGTAGTCTTTAATAGTGTGTCTGGTGGACACCCATAGGGCCGCAAGTGTTTCTATGAGTTATGACAGAAAGAGAGGGGTAAAGAGGGAGAGAGAGAGAAAATAACAGATCTACAGATAGGCCTATAGGCAAACAGCTGGAGGGGGGGACACGGAGACAAATACTAAGAGAAAAAAACAGAGACAGAGAAAGAGAGAGAGAATCAACCAAAAAAATGGAGCAAATTGGAATGCTATCTGTCAGAGTGGCAGAATACCTGACCCAAATATAAGAAAATCCTTGACTATGTACAGACCCAGTGAGAATAGCCTTGCTATTAAGAAAGGTAGCCATAGGCAGACATGGCTCTCAGGAGAAGACAGGATATATCCACAACCACTTCCTAACCTCTATGACCACATTAGAGACATACAGTTGAAGTCGGAAGTTTACATACACTTAGGTTGGAGTCATTAAAACTTGTTTTTCAACCACTCCACAAATTTCTTGATAACAAACTATAGTTTTGGCAAGTCGGTTAGGACATCTACTTTGTGCATGACACAAGTCATTTTTCCAACAATTGTTTACAGACAGATTATTTCACTTATAATTCACTGTATCACAATTCCAGTGGGTCAGAAGTTTACATACACTAAGTTGACTGTGCCTTTAAACAGCTTGGAAAATTCCATAAAATTATGTAATGGCTTTAGAAGCTTCTGATAGGCTAATTGACATCAATTGAGTCAATTGGAGGTGTACCTGTGGATGTATTTCAAGGCCTACATTCAAACTCAGTGCCTCTTCGCTTGACATCATGGGAAAATCAAAAGAAATCAGCCAAGACCTCAGAAAACAAATTGTAGACCTCCACAAGTCTGGTTTATCCTGGTTCATCCTTGGGAGCAAAATTCACCCAACTTGTTGTGGGAAGCTTGTGCAAGGCTACCTGAAGCGTTTGACCCAAAAACAATTTAAAGGCAATGCTACCAAATACTAATTGAGTGTATGTACACTTCTGACCCACTGGGAATGTGATGAAAGAAATAAAAGCTGAAATAAGTCATTTTCTCTACTATTATTCTGACATTTCACATTCTTAAAAAAAATGGTGATCCTAACTGACCTAAGACAAGGACTTTTTACGAGGATTAAATGTCAGGAATTGTGAATCACTGAGTTTAAATGTATTTGGCTAAAGTGTATGTAAACTTACGACTTCAACTGTATACAATACCAGTCGAAAGTTTGGACACACCTACTCATTCAAGGGTTTTTCTTTATTTTTACTATTTTCTACATTGTAGAATAATAGTGAAGACATCAAAACTATGAAATAACACATATGGAATCATGTAGTAAGCAAAAAAGTGTTAAACAAATCAAATTATTAATTACTCTTGGCATTCTCTCAACTAGCTTCATGAGGAATGCTTTTCCAACTGTCTTGAAGGAGTTCCCATATATGCTGAGCACTTGTTGGCTGCTTTTCCTTCATTCTGCGATCCAACTCATCGCAGACCATCTCAATTGGGTTGAGGTCAGGTGATTGTGGAGGCCAGATCATCTGATGCAGCACTCCATCAATCTCCTTTTTGGTCAAATAGCCCTTACATAGCCTGGAGGTGTGTTTTGGGTCATTGTCCTGTTGAAAAACCAATGATAGTCCAAACCAGATGGGATGGTGTATTGCTGCAGAATACTGTGGTATCCATGCTGGATAAGTGTGCCTTGAATTCTAAATAAATCACTGACAGTGTCACCAGCAAAGCACCCCCACACCATCACACCTCCTCCTCCATGCTTCATGGTAGGAACCACACATGCTGAGATCATCCGTTCACCTACTCTCCTACTCTCCTTAAGTAGTGGTTTCTTTGCAGCAATTGGACCATGAAGGCCTGATTCATGCAGTCTCCTCTGAACAGTTGATGTTGAGATGTGTCTGTTACTTGAACTCTTTGAAGAATTTATTTGGGCTGCAATCCCAGGTGCAGTTCACTTTAATGAACTTATCCTCTGCAGCAGAGGTGACTCTGGGTCTTCCATTCCTGTGGCGGTCCTCATGAGAGCCAGTTTCATCATAGCGCTTGATGGTTTTTGCGACTGCACTTGAAGAAACGTTCAAAGTTCTTGACATTTTCCGTATTGACTGACCTTCATGTCTTAAAGTAATGATGGACTGTCATTTATCTTTGCTTATTTGAGCTGTTCTTGCCATAATATGGGCTTGGTCTTTAACCAAATAGGGCCATCTTCTGTATACCCCCCTACCCTGTCACAACACAACTGATTGGCTCAAATGCATTAAGAAGGAAATACATTCCCCAAATGAACGTTTAACAAGGCACACCTGTTAATTGAAATGCATTCCAGGTGACTAGAGAGAATTTCAAGAGTGTGCCAAGCTGTCATCAAAGCAACGGGTGGCTACTTTGAAGAATCTCAAATATAAAATATATTGATTTGTTTAATACTTTTTTGGTTACTACATTATTCCATATGTGGTATTTCATAGTCTTGATGTCTTCACTATTATTCTACAATGTAGAAAATAGTACATATAAAGAAACACCCTGGGATGAGTAGGTGTGTCCAAACTTCTGGCTGGTACTGTAGCTTCCACAGATCACACAGACACAAAGAATTAGAAAACAAATCAAACATCGATAAACTCCCATATCCGTTAGGCGAAATAACACAATGTGCAATCACAGCAGCAAGATTTGTGGCCCGTTGCCATGAGAAAAGGTCAATAAGTGGAGCTCAAACAACATTGTAAATACCACTAATATCTGTCTGTTTATGTATCTTCCCCCACTGTTCGTACTGCAACTATTTTCACATTGCTAAAACAGGTGTACATACTGGAGCTGATAATATAACGCTTGAAATGCCTTTATCTTTTTTAAACTGTTTTAAGTGCAAAGTTTACTGGTAATTTCTAATAGTTTTTGGTTGATGTTATTAAATTTGTTTCTTCTCACTTTTATTTATTACTTATTTCCCATGCCAATAAAGCTCCATTGAAATGAATTGAAAGAGAGGGCAAGAGAACAGGTTAGAAAGGGAAAGACACAGACAGATGGAGAAACAGGTAGAAAGAGGGGAAAGCCAGGATAGACGTGGGGGCAGGTAGAGAGAGAAATAAAACATAGGAAAGAGGGGAAATCGAGAAAGAGAGAGAGAGAGAAAGAGAGAGAGAGAGAGAGAAAGAGAGAGAGTGAGAGAGAGAAAAGAAACCCTGCCATGGTTTGGTTGCATACTGGGCCCCTCCCCCCACCTCTCTCTCTCTCTCTCTCTCTCTCTCTTTTGCATTCTCTCTCTCTCTCTCTCTCTTTTGCATTCTCTCTCTCTCTCTCTCTCTCTTTTGCATTCTCTCTCTCTCTCTCTCTCTCTCTCTCTCTCTCTCTCTCTCTCTCTCTCTTTTGCATTCTCTCTCTCTTTCTCTCTCTCTCTATCTCTCTCTTTTGCATTCTCTCTCTCTCTCTCTCTCTCTTTTGCATTCTCTCTCTCTCTCTCTCTCTTTTGCATTCTCTCTCTCTCTCTCTCTCTCTCTCTCTCTCTCTCTCTTTTGCATTCTCTCTCTCTCTCTCTCTCTCTCTCTCTCTTTTGCATTCTCTCTCTCTCTCTCTCTCTCTCTCTCTCTCTCTCTCTCTCTCTCTCCATCTTCTTCCTCTCTCTCTCTCTCTCTCTCTCTCTCTCTCTCTCTCTCTCTCTCTCTCTCTCTCTCAGGTTAGTGGTTGGCTGCAGATTGCATTCTAATCCTTAAAGAGACACACCTTCATTTGTGTCTGTGAGAGAGAGAGAGGGTCTGTATTTGTGTGTGTGTCCGTGTGCGTGTGTGTGTCGGAGTGCTAACAGCCAGTCCATTAAAATACTGCAGGGGAATAGCCTTCTGTCTGACACATACCATGAGATGGAGGGAGAGAAAGAGGTAGAGAGTAGAGAGGGAGAGAGAGAAAGAGATAGGGAGGATAGGGAGAGAGAGAGAGAGAGAGAGAGAGAGAGAGAGAGAGAGAGAGAGAGAGAGATGGAAAGATATAGGGAGGATAGCGAGAGAGAGAGAGCGAGAGAGAAAGAGAAAGAGGGAAAGAGATAGGGAGGATAGGGAGAGAGAGAGAGGGAGAGGGAGGATAGGGAGAGAGAGAGAGGGAGAGAGAGAGAGAGATGGAAAGATATAGGGAGGATAGCGAGAGAGAGAGCGAGAGAAAGAGAAAGAGGGAAAGAGATAGGGAGAGAGGATAGGGAGAGAGGGAGAGGGATAAGGAGGATAGGGAGAGAGAGAGAGAGAGAGAGAGGGAGAGAGGGAAAGAAATAGGGAGGATAGGGAGAGAGAGAGAGGGAGAGAGGGAAAGAGATAGGGAGGATAGGGAGAGAGAGAGATGAAGTGAGTCAGTATACAGGAGAGACAGCAGGGGGAGAGTAAGAAGAGAGAGGGAAGAGTATAGAGAGGGTGACAGAGGGTGAGAGTGTAAGGGCCAGGGAAGTGATCGGGAGGGAGGGAAGTGTGTGTGTGTGTGTGTGTGTGTGTGTGTGTGTGTGTGTGTGTGTGTGTGTGTGTGTGTGTGTGTGTGTGTGTGTGTGTGTGTGTGTGTGTGTGTGTGTGTGTGTGTGTGTGTGTGTGTGTGTGTGTGTGTGTGTCCTCGCAGCTGTCTCTAAGCTGATCTCTGGTCAGGTTCAACGGCGCTCTCCAAGGTCAGAGACCGGGGAGCTGTGGAATTGGGCAGGAGTGACAGCTGCAGCAGCCAATCAGATCCATCGCCAGTCAAACCCCTGCCACAGCTGATTTTTCAAGCGCTCTCATATGGGGGAGGGGCAACATCAGGTTTAGAGCAGACGCCTTTTGCTTGTGCTTTTAAATCCACATACAGAAACCTTCATTCCTATCTGCTTCATTCATTCTCCCACCACTATATTAATGGCCTGCTTCTACACTAACTGGAACCCAGAGGGTTCTCCTATGGGGACAGCCGAAGAACCCTTTTGGAACCTTTCTTTCTAAGAGTATATGAGTGTGGAGCAAGATGAGCCCATGTGACTATGTGGAGATAGTCATCGTGAGTCACACTCCCTGTCACACACACGCACACACACGCGCACGCACGCACGCACGCACGCACGCACGCACGCACGCACGCACGCACGCACGCACGCACGCACGCACGCACGCACGCACGCACGCACGCACGCACGCACGCACGCACGCACGCACGCACGCACGCACGCACGCACGCACGCACGCACGCACGCACGCACGCACGCACGCACGCACGCACGCACGCACGCACGCACGCACGCACGCACGCACGCACGCACGCACGCACGCACGCACGCACGCACGCACACACCACACACACACACACACACACACACACACACACACACACACACACACACACACACACACACACAGACCATCACTGCTGTGAATGGATCACACACACTGCATCAATCACTCTGTCACTGTCAGTCACATCGCTAATCAAGACGCAGTCATCACAGGCGCAGAATTACGGACGCACATATACACAGTTTGAGAAATTCATCATTAAATGATAGCCTCACTTTACAGAAGACAAAAACAAAGTCTACAAAGTCTACACTTAGAAAAAACGGTTCCAAAATGGTTCCGCGGCTGTCCTCATAGGATAACCCTTTAAGGTTCCAGGTAAAACCATTTTGGATTCCATGTAGAACCCTCTGTGGAAAGGGTTATTTTTGTTGTTGTTGTACTTTTACCCCTTTTTCTCCCCAATTGGTAGTTACAGTCTTGTCACATCACTGCAACTCCCCTACAAACTCAGGATAGGCGAAGGCCGAGAGCATTGCGTCCTACGAAACACAACCCTGCAAAGCCTCACTGCTTGTTGACACACTGCTCGCTTAAACTGGAAGACAGTCACACCAATGTGTCAGAGGAAACACCATCCAGCTGGCGACTGAGGTCAGCTTGCAGGCGCCCGGTTGCCACAAAGAATCGCTAGATGGGACAAGGAAGTCCCGGCCGGCCAAACCCTTCCCTAACGCGGACGACGCTGGGCCAATTGTGCGAAGCCTCATGGATCTCCCGGGTACGGCCAGCTGTGACACAGCCTGGGATTGAACCCGGGTCTGTAGTGACACCTCAAGCACTGCAATGCCTTAGACCGCTGCACCACTCGGGAGGCTGTGGAAAGGGTTCTACATTGAACCCAAAAAGGTTCTACCTGGAACCAAAAGGGGTTCTTCAAAGTGTTCTCCTATGGGGACGGCCAGGGAAACCCTTTAAAGGTTCTAGATAGCACCATTTTTTTCTAAGAGTGTACAAAGTGTTTGTTATCAAGAATGTTCAATTAAAGCTACTACTGTCTCAAAGCACTATACCATGACAATGAATGGACAGAGTGTGGGAAAGGAGGAGAAATTGCAGCCTTACCCATAATCGTCCAACGAGTACATGGCCTTGGAGAGAAAGAGGAGAGATGCAAAGAGGGAGGAGAGGATAGAGAGGAAGAAGAGGAGGAAGAGGGACATGCTGCTCCTCGCACCCCTGACACATACAGAGAGTAAGAGAGAGAGAGAGAGAGAGAGAGAGAGACAGAGAGAGAGAGAGAGAGACAGAGACAGAGAGAGAGAGAGAGAGAGAAAGAGACAGAGACAGAGACAGAGACAGAGACAGAGACAGAGAGACAGAGAGACAGAGAGACAGAGAGACAGAGAGAGAGAGAGATAGAGAGAGAGAGAGAGAGAGAGAGAGACAGAGAGACAGAAAGAGACAGAGAGAGAGAGACAGAGACAGAGACAGAGAGAGAGAGAGAGAGAGAGAGAGAGAGAGAGAGAGAGAGAGAGAGAGAGAGAGAGAGAGAGAAGGGAGAGAAGGGAGAGAAAGATCTGTGACGTCCCCTGTCTTCTTGGGTAACTCAGACAAGCTCATCCTCTCAGGGGATTGAACGACACACAAACTGAAACATACACTCTCTCTCTCTGACACATAGACATAGAGTAGAGGCTGAATCACACATGCTGATCTTTTTAATTACCACACACTGCAGGGAGCTGGCAGAGGGTATGTAGGAAAAGGGTGTGTGTGTGTTTTTGGTTTTACAATCCTCTTGGAGACCAGAAGTCCTCACAAGGATAGTAAAACAAGGACAATTCGGACAAGTGGGGACATTTTGCTGGTCCCCACAAGGAAAAAGGCTATTTCAAATCAAGTCCGGGTAGCTATTTGGTTAACTATTTAGCAGTCGTATGGCCTAGGGGTAGAAGCTGTACATTAATACAGTTGAAGTCGGAAGTTTACATACACTTAGGTTGGAGTCATTAAAACTTGTTTTTCAACCACTCCACAAATTTCTTGTTAACAAACTATAATTTTGGCAAGTCGGTTAGGACATCTACTTTGTGCATGACACAAGTCATTTTTCCAACAATTGTTTACAGACAGATTATTTCACTTATAATTCACTGTATCACAATTCCAGTGGGTCAGAAGTTTACATACACTAAGTTGACTGTGCCTTTAAACAGCTTGGAAAATTCCAGAAAATTATGTAATGGCTTTAGAAGCATCTGATAGGCTAATTGACATAATTTGAGTCAATTGGAGGTGTACCTGTGGATGTATTTCAAGGCCTATCTTCAAACTCAGTGCCCCTTCACTTGACATTATGGGAAAATCAAAAGAAATCAGCCAAAACCTCAGAAAAAAAATTGTAGACCTCCACAAGTCTGGTTCATCCTTGGGAGCAATTTCCAAACGTCTGAAGGTACCACGTTCATCTGTGCAAACAATAGTATGCAAGTATAAACACCATGGGACCACGCAGCCGTCATACCGCAAGGGAAGGAGACGCGTTCTGTCTCCTAGAGATGAACGTACTTTGGTGTGAAAAGTGCAAATCAATCCCAGAACAACAGCAAAGGACCTTGTGAAGATGCTGGAGGAAACAGGTACAAAAGTATCTATATCCACAGTAAAACGAGTCCTATATCGACATAACCTGAAAGGCCGCTCAGCAAGGAAGAAGCCACTGCCGCAAAACCGCCATAAAACAAACAGACTACGGTTTGCAACTGGACATGGCGACAAACATAGTACTTTTTGGAGAAACGTCCTCTGGTTTGATGAAACAAAAATAGAACTCTTTGGCCATAATGACCATTGTTATGTTTGGAGGAAAAAGGGAGAGGCTTGCAAGCCGAAGAACACCCTCCCAACCATGAAGCACAGGGGTGGCAGCATCATGTTGTGGGGGTGCTTTGCTGCAGGAGGGACTGGTGCACTTCACAAAATAGATGGCATCATGAGGAAAGAAGATGATGTGGATATATCGAAGCAACATCTCAAGACATCAGTCAGGAAGTTAAAGCTTGGTCGCAAGTGGGTCTTTCAAATGGACAATGACCTCAAGCATTCTTCCAAAGTTGTGGCAAAATGGCAAAAGGACAACAAAGTCAAGGTATTGGAGTGGCCATCACAAAGCCCTGACCTCAATCCTATAGAACATTTGTGGGCAGAACTGAAAAAGCATGTGCAAGAAGAAGGCCTACAAACCTGACTCAGTTACACCAGCTCTGTCAGGAGGAATGGGCCAAAATTCATCCAAATTATTGTGGGAAGCTTGTGGAAGGCTACCCGAAATATTTGACCCAAGTTAAACAATTTAAAGGCAATGCTACCAAATACTAATTGAGTGTATGTTAACTTCTGACCCACTGGGAATGTGATGAAAGAAATAAAAGCTGAAATAAATCATTCTCTCTACTATTATTCTGACATTTCACATTCTTAAAATAGTAGTGATCCTAACTGATCTAAGACAGGGAGTTTTTACTAGGATTAAATGTCAGGAATTGTGAAAAACTGAGTTTAAATGTATTTTGCCAAGGTGTATGTAAACTTCTGACTTCAACTGTACATGTATTAACAGAAATGTATGTAACCAAATGCCAGGGATTAACGACCGATATTACAAAGGGTAGGCTACCACATTCATTAAAGTGCATTGTGGGCCGACACTGTATAGCCTAGGCTACTATTCTACATTGTGGGGATAGGAGGGCGGCATGTCGGCCAGGACTGGGCTGATAACTTAAGAAAATATTTTGCATCAAATGATACCATGCCAGGTTGGAGGTGATTGGAGCATTGTCCATTTGACACAACATTAGCACATTATAGGCCTCGGAAATAGAACAACCGTGTCGACCGCTGTTGAATAATTCATGAATAGTCATACACATCCAACGCTTTTTAAAAGACTGATTGATATATTTACTAGCAAGCAATGAAAATGTGCATTGTATAAAAGAAAGTCCACAGAAACAATAGCTTTTACTGAAGTGCCATAGTGCTATACACCCCCGTGCATCTAGCACCTAGCATCTAGCACCTAGCATCTAGCACCTAGCATCTAGCACCTAGCATCTAGCACCTAGCATCTAACACCTAGCGAAGTAGCTGCTGTAGCAGGACAGTTGGAAAGAAGAGGAGACGTGAACACTTTAATAGACATACTAAGTTAGCAAGAACAATTGCTTATAATCATTAGTAAACACTCCCTCTATTAGGTAAAGTTTACCTACATGAAAATAAAGTTAATAAAAATAAAATAAATGATACATGAATGCAGGCCTATTTAAATGGTTTTGACGGTTATTTTATTTTCATGACTGTCTTCATCCTTAACCATCAGTTACGTGGTTATTCACAGCCCAAGTGCTCAGCCCTCCATTTCCTGTAGTCCACGATCAGCTTCTTTGTCTTGCTGACGTTGAGGGAGGGGTTGTTGTCTTGGCAGCACACTGCCAGATCACTGAATGGCACTATGGGCACTATGGTGTTGAACGCTAAGCTGTAGTCAATGAACAGCATTCTCAGCTAGGTGTTCCTCTTGTCCAGGTGGGAGAGGGCAGTGTGGAGTGCAATAAAGATTGCGTAAAGAAATAGAAGATTTCTTCCTAGGTTTTGGCCTTTCTAGGGAGTTTTTCCTAGCCACCGTGCTTCTACACCTGCATTGCTTGCTGTTTGGGGTTTTAGGCTGGGTTTCTGTACAGCACTTTGAGATATCAGCTGATGTACGAAGGGCTATATAAATACATTTGATTTGATTTTGATTTGATGAATTCGAAAGATACAAATTCCACAGCTTGGAAGTGTACTGTATCTCTCAGCCATGCCTCTGCTTCATTTCTAGGAGTTAGAATTTTCCAACAATGAACTATAGTTTACTTCAGAGCACACAGCTGTGGAACTACAAAGCACTCACCTGTGCCAGTTAAAAGTGCACAGTGAATAGATTCCACCTGGAACCAAGCCTTACAGTAAACCTCAAAGGACCAAGAAGATCCATATAATTCAGCCGCAGGGTTTGAATTACAGGGGTGCTCAGGCTAGGGGTAAAGGCTTGAAAGGTAGCATCATGGTACCCTCATAAGCAAAGGATATTCCAGAAGCAGTGAATATAAGCCCAATAGTTTCAGGGTCTCTGTGGTGCATCGAGTAGTGAGGGGGCTGCCATGGAACTGGAGTTACAGGCACTTGAATTATACTTGGTAGTCACCCCTAGCCCAGCTGAAACACACACACACACACACACACTCACACTCACACTCACACGCACACGCACACACGCACACACGCACACACCACTAACCGCACACTCCAATACACATCAACCCAAACCATTACGCTTCGGGCTAGATCGATGGCCCGCATGCTTTCAGTGCTAAATTACATTTCAGAATTCTCTCACAGGGAGGTTTAAGTGCATCATTTATATATATATATAAATCAACTACAGCTGGCTAGAAGCGTTAGGCTATTAATGGGACCTGCTGGAGACAGAGAAATGACCTAAACCTGTCTTTTTCATAGTATGTATACTGACACCAACACTACCTAAAATCTGTCTCTTCTATACTCCCTTCTATACTTCCCAGCAGTAATGAGTGAGTCTATTCTCATGTTAGTCTGTGGTTAATGGTTGGCTTACTCGTTAAATGGTTTAACTCACCAGTGTGAGAACAGCAGATTAATTCGAGACGACACTGCTGCTGTCTGATCACAGTCACAGTCACAGTAAAGACTATCAATTAGAGGTCGGCCGATTAATCGGGATGATTAATTAGGGCCGATTTTAAGTTTTCGTAACAATCAGTAATTGGCATTTTTGGACACCGATTGTGGCCGATTACATTGCACTCCACGAGGACACTGCGTGGCAGGCTGACACGTCAGCACGCAAAACTATGTCCACCACATACCCACACATCCTGAGAGAGCCACCTTCTCCAACACGTTCACATCTCACCTTAATACACATAATATTACTACTCTAACTGATAACCTGCTAATAGACTTAACATGTAATAACATGCCTCAATCTGGTCTCAGAGAATTTCGTATTATTCTGTACGTAAATCCAATAAAGTTTATTTAGTATGATATGTTGGGGCATCCGGAAAAAAGCTTGTCCGGAGAAGACAGGTGAGCGCTACCATCAGTCCTGTGTCATGTCAACAGTAAAGCATCCTGAAACCATTCATGTGTGGGGTTGCTTCTCAGCCAAGGGAGTGGGCTCACTCACAATTTTGCCTAAGAACAGAGCCATGAATAAAGAATGGTACAAACACATCCTCCGAGAGCAACTTCTCCCAACCATCCAGGAACAGTTTGGTGACGAACAATGCCTTTTCCAGCATGATGGAGCACCTTGCCATTTGTCTAGAAACAAAACATCGACATTTTGGGTCCATGGCCAGGAAACTCCCCAGACCTTAATCCCATTGAGAGCTTGTGGTCAATCCTCAAGAGGCGGGTGGACAAACAAAAACCCACAACTTCTGACAAACTCCAAGCATTGATTATGCAAGAATGGGCTGCCATCAGTCAGGATGTGGCCTAGAAGTTAATTGACAGCATGCCAGGGCAGATTGCAGAGGTCTTGAAAAAGAAAGGTCAACACTGCAAATATTGACTCTGCATCAACTTCATGTAATTGTCATTAAAAGCCTTTGACACTTATGAAATGCTTGTAATTATACTTCAGTATTCCATAGTAACAACTGAAAACAATATCTAAAGACACTGAAGCAGCAAACTTTGTGGAAATTAATATTTGTGTCATTCTCAAAACTTTTGGCCACGACTGTACTTAGCATGTTAGCTACCCCTTCACCGAACCCTAACCTTAACCCTTTAACCTAACTCCTAAACTTAACCCTAACTTTAACCCTAACCCCTAATCCTAACCCCTAGCCTAGCTAACATTAGCCAGCTAGCATACATTAGCCACCTAGTTAGAATTGTCACGCCTTGACCGTAGAGAGCTTGTTATGTCTCTATTTTGGTTTGGTCAGGGTGTGATTTGGGTGGGCATTCTATGTTCCTTCTTCTATAATTTGTATTTCTGTGTGTTTGGCCGGGTGTGGTTCTCAATCAGAGGCAGCTGTTTATCATTGTCTCTGATTGAGAACCATACTTAGGTAGCCTTTTTCCCACCTGTATTGGTGGGTAGTTGTCCATGTTTAGTTGCCTGTGAGCACTACGTTAGCTTCACGTGTCGGTTGGTTGTTTATTGTTTTGTTGGCGACATCGTTAAATAAACAAGTATGTACGCTCAAAACGCTGCGCCTTGGTCCACTCCTTTAAACGGCCGTGACAAGAATTTGTAGCATATCATACATTTAGCAAATTCGTAACATATACATTTCGCAAAGTCGCAACATATAATATGAATTATAATTCCTAACATATTATACAAAATGGGTGATGGACATCCACAAATGAATACATACCATACGAAACGTAACATATACTAAATGGAATGTCTCGGATTTATATACTGAATAATACGAAATTCTCTGAGACCAGGTTCCATGACTGGGGCACAGACTTAAATATTATCATGCCTTATTTTAATATAATCCGTCCCACCCCCCTCAACACACCCTTTGGGAAGTTTAATTCAGATAATTAATTTATTTGTTCCATTTAAGCAAAACCCCATACACTTGGTAAAATAGAAAACTCTATTAGTGATGTGAAATTCACCATGAACGTGATTGAATGCAGGTCAGTGTGTGTGAACCAACAGTGACAAAGCTTTTAGTCCAGTATACTGTAGGTTAACTCTGAAAGGAAACAGTGTCTGCACTCCAAATGGCACCCTATTCCCTATGTAGTGCACTTTATAGGGAATAGGGTGGTATTGGGATGCAACCAGTGAGGTTCTGAGTCTGTAACCTTGACTAATGTATGTTTGACCTGTAGAGATGACTTCATCTGGTTAGAATCAATGGCCATTAAGTCCCTGTTAGAGAGACCAACAATCACTTACTGGCCTACACACATAGCATGGAGAGGCTCACATGTTGAACATTTGTCACAATACACAAACACACAGAGACACAATCAATCAATCAAGAGCATACATGAAAGTGCATGCACACTGACATGCGCAAACAACCACGCGAACACACACTCACACCCTAAAACACCCATACACATTACTACAGATGAAGAATGGTTGAACCACAGTCAATGTTGCCACCTACTGTACAGCTCTATAACAGTGTAGGCTACATGAGTTTACATCCCCAGCCAGACATATGTGACGGTCACAGACATTATATAACCATTGAAGTCAGTCAGTTTGTTAGGGTCAGCTTGGGTTAGCTAATGGCACAGTAAGCCTACAGGGTTCGAGCATACAAAAACAGTTGATGAAAAGTGTCTTAGGTAGGGTATATGCTATGCTCAATGCCAGGGTGGCAGGGAAGGGGAGAGGGTAAAGGAGAGACAGGGTGCATGGGAGAAAGGGGAGGAGATGGGGATGAGGGAGCAGTGTGATAATGGAGGGGGAAAGAGTAGGCTGGAGTCCTAGGTGAAAGAAGGGGAGACAGAAGGAGAGGTGAGGAGGGGACAGGGAATACTGCCCTGTGGGCATAGATAGAGAGCACTGTCTGACTGTGGGCATTCTTGGCACACTCCCACTCTGACCTTGGGAGATACAGCCTACACACACACACACACACACACACACACACACACACACACACACACACACACACACACACACACACACACACACACGCACACAGAAAGAGAGAGACTGGCTGCCCAAACACTGCCAACAACAATTAGCCTCAACCTGGGGTTCCTCTGCCTGCAGCAGACCTGTGCCAAAGGCTGGCAGTCACCACAGAGCGACAGTAAAACCTTGGCGGATTGGCCACGATTCAGTGCTGCACTACAGTAAGGCCAGTTCTGATTGGGTTGGTGATCTGATTCGCAGGAAGAACTGTCCCTATTGGTTAGGGTGGCTGTGTTCGGTGTGAGATTTGATAGAACAACTGAGTTCTGGGTATGGCTCAGTGAGATAATACTGGAACTGGCTCAGTGAGAAAGTACTGGAACTGGCTCAGTGAGATAATACTGGAACTGGCTCAGTGAGAAAGTACTGGAACTGGCTCAGTGAGATAATACTGGAACTGGCTCAGTGAGATAATACTGGAACTGGCTCAGTGAGATAATACTGGAACTGGCTCAGTGAGATAATACTGGAACTGGCTCAGTGAGATAATACTGGAACTGGCTCAGTGAGATAATACTGGAACTGGCTCAGTGAGATAATACTGGAACTGGCTCAGTGAGATAATACTGGAACTGGCTCAGTGAGATAATACTGGAACTGGCTCAGTGAGAAAGTACTGGAACTGGCTCAGTGAGATAATACTGGAACTGGCTCAGTGAGATAATACTGGAACTGGCTCAGTGAGATAATACTGGAACTGGCTCAGTGAGATAATACTGGAACTGGCTCAGTGAGATAATACTGGAACTGGCTCAGTGAGATAATACTGGAACTGGCTCAGTGAGAAAGTACTGGAACTGGCTCAGTGAGATAATACTGGAACTGGCTCAGTGAGAAAGTACTGGAACTGGCTCAGTGAGATAATACTGGAACTAGCTCAGTGAGATAATACTGGAACTGGCTCAGTGAGATAATACTGGAACTGGCTCAGTGAGATAATACTGGAACTGGCTCAGTGAGAAAGTACTGGAACTGGCTCAGTGAGATAATACTGGAACTGGCTCAGTGAGATAATACTGGAACTGGCTCAGTGAGATAATACTGGAACTGGCTCAGTGAGATAATACTGGAACTGGCTCAGTGAGATAATACTGGAACTGGCTCAGTGAGATAATACTGGAACTGGCTCAGTGAGATAATACTGGAACTGGCTCAGTGAGAAAGTACTGGAACTGGCTCAGTGAGATAATACTGGAACTGGCTCAGTGAGATAATACTGGAACTGGCTCAGTGAGATAATACTGGAACTGGCTCAGTGAGATAATACTGGAACTGGCTCAGTGAGATAATACTGGAACTGGCTCAGTGAGAAAGTACTGGAACTGGCTCAGTGAGAAAGTACTGGAACTGGCTCAGTGAGAAAGTACTGGAACTGGCTCAGTGAGAAAGTACTGGAACTGGCTCAGTGAGAAAGTACTGGAACTGGCTCAGTGAGAAAGTACTGGAACTGGCTCAGTGAGAAAGTACTGGAACTGGCTCAGTGAGAAAGTACTGGAACTGGCTCAGTGAGATAATACTGGAACTGGCTCAGTGAGATAATACTGGAACTGGCTCAGTGAGATAATACTGGAACTGGCTCAGTGAGATAATACTGGAACTGGCTCAGTGAGATAATACTGGAACTGGCTCAGTGAGATAATACTGGAACTGGCTCAGTGAGATAATACTGGAACTGGCTCAGTGAGAAAGTACTGGAACTGGCTCAGTGAGATAATACTGGAACTGGCTCAGTGAGATAATACTGGAACTGGCTCAGTGAGATAATACTGGAACTGGCTCAGTGAGATAATACTGGAACTGGCTCAGTGAGATAATACTGGAACTGGCTCAGTGAGAAAGTACTGGAACTGGCTCAGTGAGAAAGTACTGGAACTGGCTCAGTGAGAAAGTACTGGAACTGGCTCAGTGAGAAAGTACTGGAACTAGCTCAGTGAGAAAGTACTGGAACTGGCTCAGTGAGAAAGTACTGGAACTGGCTCAGTGAGAAAGTACTGGAACTGGCTCAGTGAGATAATACTGGAACTGGCTCAGTGAGATAATACTGGAACTGGCTCAGTGAGAAAGTACTGGAACTGGCTCAGTGAGAAAGTACTGGAACTGGCTCAGTGAGATAATACTGGAACTGGCTCAGTGAGATAATACTGGAACTGGCTCAGTGAGATAATACTGGAACTGGCTCAGTGAGATAATACTGGAACTGGCTCAGTGAGAAAGTACTGGAACTGGCTCAGTGAGAAAGTACTGGAACTGGCTCAGTGAGAAAGTACTGGAACTGGCTCAGCGAGAAAGTACTGGAACTGGCTCAGCGAGAAAGTACTGGAACTGGCTCAGTGAGAAAGTACTGGAACTGGCTCAGTGAGATAATACTGGAACTGGCTCAGTGAGATAATACTGGAACTGGCTCAGTGAGATAATACTGGAACTGGCTCAGTGAGATAATACTGGAACTGGCTCAGTGAGATAATACTGGAACTGGCTCAGTGAGATAATACTGGAACTGGCTCAGTGAGATAATACTGGAACTGGCTCAGTGAGATAATACTGGAACTGGCTCAGTGAGATAATACTGGAACTGGCTCAGTGAGAAAGTACTGGAACTGGCTCAGTGAGAAAGTACTGGAACTGGCTCAGTGAGAAAGTACTGGAACTGGCTCAGTGAGAAAGTACTGGAACTGGCTCAGTGAGATAATACTGGAACTGGCTCAGTGAGATAATACTGGAACTGGCTCAGTGAGATAATACTGGAACTGGCTCAGTGAGATAATACTGGAACTGGCTCAGTGAGATAATACTGGAACTGGCTCAGTGAGATAATACTGGAACTGGCTCAGTGAGATAATACTGGAACTGGCTCAGTGAGATAATACTGGAACTGGCTCAGTGAGAAAGTACTGGAACTGGCTCAGTGAGATAATACTGGAACTGGCTCAGTGAGATAATACTGGAACTGGCTCAGTGAGATAATACTGGAACTGGCTCAGTGAGATAATACTGGAACTGGCTCAGTGAGATAATACTGGAACTGGCTCAGTGAGATAATACTGGAACTGGCTCAGTGAGATAATACTGGAACTGGCTCAGTGAGAAAGTACTGGAACTGGCTCAGTGAGAAAGTACTGGAACTGGCTCAGTGAGAAAGTACTGGAACTAGCTCAGTGAGAAAGTACTGGAACTGGCTCAGTGAGAAAGTACTGGAACTGGCTCAGTGAGAAAGTACTGGAACTGGCTCAGTGAGATAATACTGGAACTGGCTCAGTGAGATAATACTGGAACTGGCTCAGTGAGATAATACTGGAACTGGCTCAGTGAGATAATACTGGAACTGGCTCAGTGAGAAAGTACTGGAACTGGCTCAGTGAGAAAGTACTGGAACTGGCTCAGTGAGATAATACTGGAACTGGCTCAGTGAGAAAGTACTGGAACTGGCTCAGTGAGATAATACTGGAACTGGCTCAGTGAGATAATACTGGAACTGGCTCAGTGAGATAATACTGGAACTGGCTCAGTGAGATAATACTGGAACTGGCTCAGTGAGAAAGTACTGGAACTGGCTCAGTGAGAAAGTACTGGAACTAGCTCAGTGAGAAAGTACTGGAACTGGCTCAGTGAGAAAGTACTGGAACTGGCTCAGTGAGAAAGTACTGGAACTGGCTCAGTGAGATAATACTGGAACTGGCTCAGTGAGATAATACTGGAACTGGCTCAGTGAGATAATACTGGAACTGGCTCAGTGAGATAATACTGGAACTGGCTCAGTGAGATAATACTGGAACTGGCTCAGTGAGATAATACTGGAACTGGCTCAGTGAGATAATACTGGAACTGGCTCAGTGAGAAAGTACTGGAACTGGCTCAGTGAGAAAGTACTGGAACTAGCTCAGTGAGAAAGTACTGGAACTGGCTCAGTGAGAAAGTACTGGAACTGGCTCAGTGAGATAATACTGGAACTGGCTCAGTGAGAAAGTACTGGAACTAGCTCAGTGAGAAAGTACTGGAACTAGCTCAGTGAGAAAGTACTGGAACTGGCTCAGTGAGAAAGTACTGGAACTGGCTCAGTGAGAAAGTACTGGAACTGGCTCAGTGAGATAATACTGGAACTGGCTCAGTGAGATAATACTGGAACTGGCTCAGTGAGATAATACTGGAACTGGCTCAGTGAGAAAGTACTGGAACTGGCTCAGTGAGATAATACTGGAACTGGCTCAGTGAGAAAGTACTGGAACTGGCTCAGTGAGAAAGTACTGGAACTGGCTCAGTGAGATAATACTGGAACTAGCTCAGTGAGAAAGTACTGGAACTGGCTCAGTGAGATAATACTGGAACTGGCTCAGTGAGAAAGTACTGGAACATGGTAAATTATTTTGAACCAGTAGGAGCTGCTGGTCACAAAACGGAGACCACAATCAACACAAGACACAGAGGGGAAAGCATTCCCTATATTGGAAGTAAACACTGATCACAGACCAGTTGACCTGGGTCTGTGTGTCTTGTGTGTGTGTTCACCTGAGCATGTTGCAGGATCTGATGGCCTGATAAAATTACATTTGTAGGTTATTTTTGGTGATAAGAAATCCTATGAGTTATGAGTTAATGTCTGCCCTACAATCCAAAAAGGCCCATAGAATCAAAACCATAGAATCAAAATTCCAATTCCATGGCATTCTGGAACCATTTATAACCCAGAATAGAATTAGAATGGATTGAATTATATTTATATGTTAGAGCCACCACTTATAACCATGTTACACATGACGCACGTGTAGTCTGGTTTCTATGACAACAGATCCATCTGCAGACTACTCCCTCGGTGTTGGTGACACATCACAGAGATTGTATGGGAGCACGAGCAAAAGCTGGGTTGAGACGTTTGCTGCTTGTGTGTTTTATCAATGCTTTCTCCCCTGTGTCTATGGCCATGCTCGTTGCTTTTTGACACTGAAGCGGATTCCTTTTCCCCTATTCACATGGATAATTCACAGCCCCACCTCATAGGCTCAAATAAAGGTAGAGTCGCCGGTCATCCTAAAAACAAAATGTGACTATAATAAAAGCCTGGCTTTAAGAGCGGTATATTTGCTAAGTGCGTCCTCGACAGCACGAATAAAATGTTATACTATGAATTTGATATTTTCGGTTTATCCGACTCTATCCCGTACAATCCCATACAATCCGTCCTCGAATCTCATCCAGCCTTGCAGTAGCAGCAGCGGCAGTCTCTGTGTGTCGTTCATTGTGCATTAATAACGCGGACGGGCTGTATCAAAAAGCCAGAGCATGCTTTGCTTACCTCATCTTCTTCTCTCCAACGTAATGATAAATGAAGAATGACCTGTATTCAATATGTCACCCTTTCTGGACGATTCTCTCAGTCCAGAATATAGTCGATGTAAATATTATAATATGTATTATCTAGCTATAGCCTAGGCTACGCCAATGCTACGAAGCCTGCCGGCGATATGCAGAGCAAGGCAGATGCTAGAAAGGCGACAGGGTGGGGTAAATGCCACAAAACGATGCCACAGTTTTAGTCTCTTTTAAAGTGAATCTCTAACCAGTCCCTCTCGAGGTCCTGCCAGTGTTTTCGGTGCCATTTCAGAACGCTACGGAGAACTGTCCTGGCGAGAGACCGGTCTGTGCGGCTGACAGCAGCTTCTGGGGTGCCATCTTCCCTTCGTCCAGCACACGGAGTGGACGCGCGGGAGGGAGGGATATAGAGAGGGGGGGGGGGGGGGTCATTCACAGTGGCTTCGTTCCGCTGAAGGCCTACAGCTGCTGTAGCTACTGTAGGCTAAGTCCATACCACCCTTCTGTTTCCTCTCCAAACCAATGATATTCAATGGTCGTCGGGTTCAAACTGATGTTTCTTTTTTGAAGTGTGACCACTAAGCCTGTGACCCTGACAACACCACCAGGTAATAATGTAACATGTCTAGCACTTAATGAAAAACAGTATTAGGCCTACTTAAATCCATGATGAGAGGAATTGGATGTCCATTTGATATCCATCCTTGTTGAACCCATCTTAGTTGGCTACACTACAGGGAACAGCTGTTCCCCTCGGACAGGTAAACAGATGGGGTTGTAAGGTCAAAAGTGAATGCCTTTCCCTTTTGTAGGCTAGGTTTTGGGTTAGGACACCTCAAACCTATTTTTATTTTATTTATTAATTGAACCTTTATTTTACACGACTAAGATCTTCTGACCTGCATGCAGACAAAGTACAGGGCCAAGGACATAACATCAATCGACATCGACGGAATCATTGAACATAGCCTGCAAGATGGCAGGTGTGAATGATCTGTACCCAACTAAGATGTTGGTGTGGTCACAGACTTTCACTTCTGCTGTCTAGCCTTGATTTTCAAGCCACATATTCTTCAGATACCATTAAAGAAGAAATATCCTTGAAGTTGAGCCCACTTAAAGGGGCATTCCAGTTAAATTGTGATTTTACAGTTTTTTCTTAAATTATATTTCCACACAATGAGGTCGAAATAACACTGAAATTGTGAAAATTATGATAATGCCTTTTTTGTTTAAGAGCCTGGAATTTCAGCCTGTTCAGGTTGAATGGAACTTTTGGCCCACATCATGATATTCACAATGTGACCTGTTTATAATAGGCCAATGACTGTTCATCTGGGAAAGGGGTGGGCTCTAGACCATCCTATCAGCCAATCAGGTCTGTGCATGTAAATATTTTCTATTTTGTTTCCTAATGCCTACACCATTAGACCGAGCGTTTCAAGGTCCAATGAGGCTCAGGGAAATTAAGTTGTTTTATTAGACATACAGTGAAGATTTAAAAATACAATTACAAAGATTGCATGGGGGCTTTAAAGTGTCTGAGAAAGGAAACAGAGGCCCAATTATCTTCTGGCCAGCAGAGAGCATCCCTTACCCACTTGAACTCCATGTTGCAAGTGTGAAGACAACACACTAAGTTCAAGGGGGGTGCATACGCAATTTAGATAACTACTGAAACTAGCCTACCCAATGTCATGTTGTCACCGAGTTGGATAGCATACATCTAGCCTTCTGACCCTCACGTACACTGAGGCCTACAGTTTCTGTGAGCCGACGGCAGAGATTTCTGCCCCACTATGCATCTCCATAGAGGTTTCTAACAGAACTTTTCCACAATACTATGTACAAAACACACACACACACATTCACTCACACAGAGTAAAACTCCAAACACCATGGACATATCTTGTAATAATTTGTTATTACATTGTTATTATTACAGCAGGCCATAGGGGGCGCCAGTTAGCCTAACGGTTAAGAGTGTTGGGCCAGTAACCGAAAGGTTACTGGTTTGAATCCCTGAGCCGATTAGGTTAAAAATCTGATAATGTGCCCTTGAGCAAGGCACTAAACCCTCAATTCTCCGGTAAGTCGCTCTGGATAAGAGCGTCTGCTAAATGACTTAACATTTGTGTTGTAAGAGAAAGGAGAAAGAAAAAGTAGTCGAAGCAGGTGATCACTGAAATGTTTATTAATGGCTGTCAACAGAGACAGAGATACACACAGAAATCGAATAAGAGAATCCACTCATACTGTACATCCCCCTCAAAGTCAGGGAGATTTCAATGAAAACTCATACATCCATATTTTACTGACATAAAGCTACAAAACAAACAAAACTGCTAAATTACTAAAATGTAAAACATAAATGAGACATTAAGACAGAAAGAACCAGCAGAAAAAAATAGAGGCTTCCAGTTGACAGAGACAGAAATATGTAAGAAATTACAGAGAACAAAGTGAAGAGGACTATGGTCACTGATGGTGCTAGGAAATTCAACAAAACAATCAAATAAACTCACTATTCTCTTGTCTGGTCAAACAAAAACCTCAATACCCAAACTTTGTAACTATGAGTCCATCTCAAACATTACTAAAGACAACCTCCACTTCTACAGTAAGTACCTCACATTGCTATACATTTTCAAACATCTGGAAAACCGATTTCCCTTACAGGCCTACACTTGTAATAGCCCAAATATAAGTTGCCCTTAACCACAGATCTAGGATCAGATTATCCAACCCTAACCATTATGAGGATTAGAACAATATCTCACCCCAGACCTGTGTTAAGGAGCAACTTCTACATCCTCATAACCTACTCTATTGCTTAGTAACAGATCTGGAAGTAATGGCTGGGTGATTTGAAGGGGCTTTTGTAATTGAACGTGTCCAGAGGAGAATACGTATTTTGATTGGTGCTTTTCTGCAGGGGGAGGGTGAAGGCAGGGTGTGTTTTGCGTGTCTTGGGCTTGGTTCGGTCGGAGGTTGGGGGGACTCCTTTGGTCTGAGGGGGGGTGGGGGTTCTGGTTGGTCTGGAATTGGGGACCGTGGGGGCTGATTTGGCCACTTCAGAAGACCCAGTCCTTTTTGTTTGGGGGCTCAGATAGATCTGCATAGTCACTAAGTGAAGAGGTGAAATGAGGGGTAAAGGTTGAGGGTGAAAGTAGGGGACGAAGTGATGTATGTTAGTGTGAGCAGATGGTGAGGGGTTGAAGTGTTGGGGTGTGAGGGAGCAGGTGGTGAGGGGTTGAAGTGTTGGGGTGTGAGGGAGAAGGTGGTGAGGGGTTGAAGTGTTGGGGTGTGAGGGTGTGAGGGAGCAGGTGGTGAGGGGTTGAAGTGTTGGGGTGTGAGGAGATGGTCAGGGGTTGAAGTGTTGAGGTGGGAGGGAAAGGTGTGGATGTGTCGTGGAGAGGGAATGGGAAGGGAAGAGAAGTCATGATGATACATGGTGAGAAAATGAGAGACAAGGATAAAACAAGTGTTCAAATACAGTGCTTACTTGTACTTTAGAAACCAGAAGATGTATTTGCCACAGATTAGATTTGAGCTTTTAGTAGATATTATTCCATAAACTTGACAAACTTGACAGACGCTGTCTCTTCTGAGATAGATAATGCATGGGATCAGTAACAGGCGGTGGAGAATACAGTCATAGTATGTAGAACTCAGTGGAGGCTGCTGAGGGAGGACGGCTCAAAGTAATGGCTGGAATGAAGTCAATGGAGTGGTGTCAACAACATGGAAACCACGTGTTTGGTACCATTTCATTGACTCCATTCAGCCATTACTAGGAGAGCTAGACTAAGACATATCCAGTTGAGGTTAACAATGTTATTCCAAGAGGTTGGACTGAGGCCTACCTTTACAGTGCGTCACATGCCTCGACCCTGTAGAAAACAAACACAGAAACAGAGAGAGCAGGTCACTCTATGTGGGAGTTATAGTAGCCACTCTAACCATTTGTCAGTGGTGTAAATTACTTAAGTAAAAATACTTTAAAGTACTACTTAAGTCGTTTTTGGGGGTATCTGTACTTTACTATTTATATATTTTTGTCAACTTTTACTTAACTACATTCCTAAAGAAAAGAATGTACTTTTTCTCCATACATTTTCCCTGACACGCAAAAGTACTCATTACATTTTCAATGCTTAGCAGGACAGGAAAATTGTCCAATTCATGCACTTATCAAGAGAACATCCCTGGTCATCCCTACTGCCTCTGAACTGGCGGATTCACTAAACACAAATGCTCCGTTTGTAAATTATGTCTGACTGTTGGAGTGTGCCCCTGGCTATACCTAAATAAAAAAACAAGAAAATTGTGCTGCCTTGTTTACTTAATATAAAGAATTTGAAAAGATTTTTACTTTTAATACTTAAGTATATATTAGCAATTACATTTACTTTTGATACTTAAGTATATTTAAAACCAAATACTTTTACTCAAGTAATATTTTACTGGGTGACTTTCACTTTTACTTAGTAATTACTTTGTCATTTTCTATTAAGGTATCTTTACTTTTACTCAAGTATGACATTTGGGTACTTTTTCCACCACTGCCATTTATCAATGGTATGTTACAGTAGGATCAATCTAACCAACAGCTTGTTTCCCATTTCATTAACCTTAAATAAAGTTTAAATAAATAAATACAAATATTAAACCTGGCCATTACTCTACCCAAGCCCTGTTGTCCATCTTAGTGCTGCTCCCTGCTAGTGGGAAGAGCACACTACAGTAGACATTAAAGAATTGTCTTACCTACACTGGCTGCAGGCTCCTTGGTTTTGCTGCAAGGAGAGAGTGAGAAAGAAGAAGTTAGGCCCCATCCCACAAGCATGGAAATGTTTCTCAATCTCACATCTATTCTCAATCTCACGCTCGTCTAGAACAAGGATGGACAACTCCAGTCCACAGTCCACGAGGGCCACAGTTCTGATGCTTTTAGTTTTTACACCAGGTTACCAGATATAAACCAGTGTCTGATTGACGAACTAGGATGGAAACCAGCAGACCTTCAAGGACCAGAGTTGTGACTCCTGCTCTAGGGATGTATTTGAAACTACGTAAGAGCCTTATAGACTCAGTACAGAACAGTTATAGCCACGGGAAGATGTTTGGGCATGGGGCTGCCGCTAATGCAGGACTTATAAAGGCCCAGTGCACTACTGTTGTGAGAAATCCCAACAAAAATGTCTTGTGATTTGTTTCAGGGCATGCTACAGCCCCCTCATCACCCTTACTTTCCGTGGCTATGTTCAGAACACATTTTAACACCCCTTCCCTCTTACTGACACAGACGTCTAAGTTCCTGTGCAGTATCTGCCTACTAACATACCTATCGGCTTTCTTACTGCCGGGGGCCGCTGTTGAGCCTGAGGGGCCAGGTCGGGGGCCGGGCCGAGCTGTCTTAGAGGTACAGTCCTTCAGACTGCCTGCTGAACTCTTCACACCACTGAGGGAGAAAGGGGGAGGGGAGAGAAAAAAGAGAGAGGCGGGGGAGAGAGTGGGACAACAGCAAGTGTATGATTAATTTGGTGAAATTTATCTAGCTAGAGTTACAGTAGAGGTTTAGTAATCATACTGTACCTCTCTGTTAGTGATTGTGTACTGTACCTCTTGGCTGATGCTCCTGGTAAGGGGCTGTAGTTCCGTGTGGTGGAGGTAGAGGGCATTGTAGAGCTTGTGGAGCTTTTCTTCAGAGAGGCAAGGCTGTTCATTGATGGTCTGGACAGCAGGGCAAGAGACACAGGCCTAGCTGCTGGTGCATAGGGGAAATGTGGGTGAGGAGGGTGTGTGTGTATGTAGCATTGCCTCAGAGCTATACAAAACATACTATACACATTTCTGAGCACCTCCAAGACATAGGATACTGATGTACTAATGATTTTGTTACTTTAGACAGAAACAAAAGTAGGGTGGTTGGTCGTGAAGGATGGGTGGGTGTAATCAACGACTGTCTATCAATCCAAAGGTTGTGTTTTCGAGTCGCGTTGGGGACAACTGTAGCATTTTAGCTAACCCTTATTCTAAACCAAACCCAATTCACTTAACCTTTCACGTAAATTCACCTAACCTTTGTCTTCATTTTTTTAATGAACCTTTATTTAACCAGGTAGGCTAGTTGAGAACAAGTTCTCATTTACAACTGCGACCTGGCCAAGATAAACCAAAGCAGTTTGACACATACAACAACACAGAGTTACACATGGAGTAAACAAACATACAGTCAATAATACAGTAGGAAAAAATGTATATACAGTGTGTGCAAATGAGGTAGGTACCAGTGGGACGCTAGCATCCCACCTTGACAACAGCCAGTGAAATTGCAGGGCGCCAAATTCAAAACATCCGAAATCCCATAATTAAAATTCCTCAAACATAAAAGTATTATAGGAAAAAATCTATATACAGTGTGTGCAAATGAGGTAGGTACCAGTGGGACGCTAGCATCCCACCTCGACAACAGTCAGTGAAATTGCAGGGCGCCAAATTCAAAACAACAGAAATCCCATAATTAAAATTCCTCAAACATACAAGTATTATACACCATTTTAAAGATAAACTTCTTGTAAATCCAACCACAGTGTCCTATTTCAAAAAGGCTTTACTGCGAAAGCACACCATGTGATTATGTTAGGTCCTAGTCACAGAAAACCATACAGCCATTTTTCCAGCCAAAGAGTCACAAAAAGCAGAAAGAGATAAAATGAATCACTAACCTTTGATGATCTTCATCAGATAGCACTCATAGGACTTCATGTTACACAATAGATGTTTGTTTTGTTCGATAAGGTTCATATTTATATCCAAAAATCTCAGTTTACATTTGCGCGTTATGTTCAGAAATGCATTGTCTCAAACAAACATCCGGTGAAAGTGCAGAGAGCCACATCAAATTACAGAAATACTCATCATAAACATTAATAAACGATACAAGTGTTAAATATAGGAATAAAGATAAACTTCTCCTTAATGCAACCGCTGTGTCAGATTTCAAAAAGGCTTTACGGCGAAAGCACACTTTGCGACTATGTTGGCTCTGCGCCTAGCCACAGAAAAACAGAGCCATTTTCCTACCAAGGAGAGGTGTCACAAAAGTCAGAAATAGCATTAAAATGAATCACTTACCTTTGATGATCTTCATCTGGTGGCGCACCCAGGTCTCCATGTTAGACAATAAATGTTTGTTTTGTTCGATAATGTCCAAAAACCTCCTTTTTGTTTGCGCGTTTTGTCCAGTAATCCGAATGCTCAAGGCGCGTGCACCAAGTCCAGACGAAAAGTCCAAAAAAAGTCCAATAAAAGTTAGTAGAAACATGCCAAACGATGTTTAAACTCAATCCTCCGGTTGTTTTTGTCATAAATAATCAATAATATTTCAACCGGACAAAAGCTTCGTCAATAGAAAAAGAGAAACAAGAAAGGCGCGTTCCCGATCAGGCACAGGACTCATGGCTGGAAATGTCCACTGGCCACTGAAAGTGCTGTATTTCCCTCATTTTTCAGAGTAAAAGCCTGAAACAATGCCTAAAGACTGGCCACATGTAGAGGAAGCCACAGAGCTCATGAATTGGGTCCTAAGTCTTTGTATGGAGGATAGGCTTTCAATGGAAAAACAGCCTTTCAAAATAATAGTACTTCCTGGTTGGATTTTCCTCTGGTTTTCGCCTGCCATATCAGTTCTGTTATACTCACAGATATTATTTTAACAGTTTTGGAAACTTTAGAGTGTTTTCTATATATATGAATACACTAGCTTCTGGGCCTGAGTAGCAGGCAGTTTAATTTGGGCACGCTTTTCATCCAAAATTCTGAATGCTGCCCCCTACCCTAGTGAAGATAAGGGAGGTAAGGCAATAAATAGGCCATGGTGGCGAAGTAATTACAATATAGCATTTAAACACTGGAATGGTACATGTGCAGAAGATGAATGTGCAAGTAGAGATACTGGGGTGCAAAGGAGAGAGATAAATAAATACAGTATGGGGATGAGGTAGTTGGATGGGTTATTTACAGATGGGCTATGTACAGGTGCATTGATCTGTGAGCTGCTCTGACAGCTGGTGCTTAAAGCTAGTGAGGGAGATATGAGTCTCCAGCTTCAGTGATTTTTGCAGTTCGTTCCAGTCATTGGCAGCAGAGAACTGGAAGGAAAGGCGGCCAAAGGAAGAATTGGCTTTGGGGGTGACCAGTGAGATATACCTGCTGGAGCGCGTGCTACGGGTGGATGCTGCTATGGTGACCAGTGAGCTGAGATAAGGCGGGGCTTTACCTAGCAGAGACTTGTAGATGACATGGAGCCAGTGGGTTTGGCGACGAGTATGAAGCAAAGGCCAGCCAAAGAGAGCATACAGGTCGCAGTGGTGGGTAGTATATGGGGCTTTGGTGACAAAACGGATGGCACTGTGATAGACTGCATCCAATTTGCTGAGTAGAGTGTTGGAGGCTATTTTGTAAATGACATCGCCGAAGTCGAGGATCAGTAGGATGGTCAGTTTTACGAGGGTATGTTTGGCAGCATGAGTGAAGGATGCTTTGTCTGCGAAATAGAAAGCCGATTCTAGGTTTAATTTTGGATTGGAGATGCTTAATGTGAGTCTGGAAGGAGAGTTTGCAGTCTTACCAGACACCTAGATATTTGTAGTTGTCCACATATTCTAAGTCAGAACCATCCAGAGTAGTGATGCTAGGCGGGCGGGCAGGTGCGGGGCAGCGATTGGTTGAATGCGTTTAGTTTTACTTGCATTTAAGAGCAGTTGGAGGCCACGGAAGGAGAGTTGTATAGCATTGAAGCTTGCCTGGAGGTTAGTTAACACAATGTCCAATGAGAGATCAGATACGCGTGTGCACAACTTGGGTATAAAGTGTTTTTCTCAAAGTTGTCACGTGTCCTACTTATATCAGTACACTCGTAACAACCTAAGCCAGAGATGGGCAACTGATAGGGGTGGGGGCCACAAAAAAACAGAACTCATCATGGTGGCCGCAGTGGGTCTGCGTACCCACACCATGCCCAACTTGCGAACAAAACATTTGAGTTTTAAAGTTAATTTCCTGAAATTCTACACATTTTGCCATGGGGTGGAGAGAGAATGTTGCAATTTTATAACTAATTTCATGCAATTCTACTTACTTTGCTATGGGAAGGAAAGAAAAATTTGCTGTTTTACAGCTAATTTCTTGCAATTCTACACATTTTGCCATAGGGTGGAGGAAAATGTTTGCAGTTTTTAATATGATAACTGATGATCAATGGGCCCCATTTCAGTCGGTTTTACTAAAAGTTTACATAGCTGGCCGCTAGACTAACTTACCAATCAAACGTTAAAAATAATTGCTGACATGGGCTAACTGAGTGTCTGCTGTTAAACAAACAAATGTCGAAATTGCACCATGTGTATTCTAAGTCAACAGTAAATTGAGACCCCCACGGAAGGAGAGTTGGCCACGGAAGGAGAGTTGTATGGCATTGAAGCTTGTCTGGAGGTTAGTTAACAGTGTCCAAAGAAGGGCCAGAGGTATACAGAATGGTGTCGTCTGCGTAGAGGTGGATCAGAGAATCACCAGCAGCAAGAGAGACATTATTGATGTATACAGAGAAGAGAGTCGGCCCGAGAATTGAACCCTGTGGCACCCCCATAGAGACTATATGGAGTGTCACAGAGTTACATACAGAATAATACGAAGATTCTCTGGTCTGATGAAACGAAGATTGAACTCTTTGGCCTGAATGCCAAGCGTCACATCCGGAGGAAAGCTGGCACCATCCCTATGGTAAGCATAGTGGCAGCATCATGCTGTGGGGATGTTTTTCAGTGGCAGGGACTAGGAGACTAGTCAGGATAGAGGGAAAGATGAACTGAGCAAAGTACAGAGAGATCCTTGATGAAAACCTGCTCTAGAGCACTCAGGACCTCAGACTGGGGCGAAGGACAACAACTCTAAGCACACAGCCAAAACAACGCAGGAGTGGCTTCGGGACAAGTCTCTGAATGTCCTTGAGTGGCCCAGCCAGAGCCCGGACTTGAACCGGATCAAACATCTCTGGAGAGATCTGAAAATAGCTGTGCAGAGACGCTCCTCATCTAACCTGACAGAGCTTGAGAGGATCTGCAAAGAAGAATGGGAGAAACTCCCCAAATACAGGCTTGTCAAGCTTGTACTGTCATACCCAAGAAGACTCGAGGCTGTAATTGCTGCAAAAGGTGCTTCAACAAAGCACTGAGTAAAGTGTCTGAATACTTATGTAAATGTGATATTTCTGATTTTTATTTTAAATAAATGAACAAAAATGTCTAAAAACCTGTTTTTGCTTTGTCATAATGGGGTATTGTGTGTAGATTGTTGAGGAAAAAAACTATTTGATACATTTTAGAATAAGGCTGTAACCTAACAAAATGTGGAAAAAGTCAAGGGGTCTGAATAATTTCTGATGGCACTGTATATACTGAACAAAAATATAAACGCAACATGTAAAGTGTTGGTCCCATGTTTCATGAGCTGAAAAAAAAGATCGCCGAAATGTTCCATGTGCACAAAAAGCTTATTTTCCCAAATTTGGTGCAGGAATTTGGTTACATCCCTGTTAGTGAGCATTTCTCCTTTGCCAAGATAATCCATCCACCTAACAGGTGTGGCATATCAAGAAGCTGATTAAACAGCATGATCATTACACTGGTGCACCTTGTGCTGTGGACAATAAAAGGCCACTCCAAAATGTGCAGTTTTGTCACATAACACAATTGTCACGCTCTGACCTTAGTTCCTTTTTTATGTCTCTATTTTGGTTTGGTCAGGGCGTGAGTTGGGGTGGGCATTCTATGTTTAGTTCTATGTTTTGTATTTCTAGGTGTTTGGCCTGGTGTGGTTCTCAATCAGAGGCAGCTGTCTATCGTTGTCTCTGATTGAGAACCATACTTAGGTTTTCTCATCCCACCTGTGTTTTGTGGGTTGTTGTTTCCTGTTGTGTGTCTGCACCAGCCAGAACTGTTTCGGTCGTTATGCTTTGTTATTTTTGTTATTTCAGTGTTCATTTAATAAATATGGACACGTACCACGCTGCACCTTGGTCCTCTTCTCCTTCTCCCGACGACAATCGTTACAACAATACCACAGATTTCTCAAGTTTTGAGGGAGCGTGCAACTGGCTTGCTGACTGCAGGAAGGTCCACCAGAGCATTTGCCAGATAATTTTATGTTAATTTCTCTACTATAAGCTACCTCCAACGCTGTTTTAGAGAATTTGGCAGTATGCCCAACAATGTAGCATTTACAAAAATATAAACACAACATTCAACAATTCAAACGATTTTACTGAGTTACAGTTCATATAAGGAAATAAGTCAATTGAAATAAATTCATTAGGCCCTAGTCTATGGATTTCACATGACCGGGCAGGGGCCATCCATTGGAGAGCAAGGCCTAGCCAATCAGAATTTGTTTTCCCCCACAATATGGCTTTATTACAAACAGAAATACTCAGCTGTCCGGGTGGCTGGTCTCAGACGATTGTAAATAAGAATAGAATATATTTCTAAACACTTCTACATTAATGTGGATGCTAACATGATTATGGCTAATCATGAATTAATCATGAATAATGATGAGTGAGAAAGTTACAGAGCGTCAAAGATCATACTCCCAAGACATGCTAACCTCCTCTGTTATTGGTAATGGTGAATTGTTAGCATGTCTTGGGGGTATGATCTTTGACGCTCTGTAACTTTCTCACTCATCCTTATTCACGATTCATTAAGGATGACCCGTAATCATGGTGTCTTCAGAAACACTTTCTATTCTGATTTATAGTAAAAGTGACTCCAAAATGACACAATACATGACATACTAATTGGGCACAAAATAATCTGAAACACAACCAAAACAAACTGCAAATACATTCAACAAGTTTGTAGAGTCACAAGCTTGATGTAGTCATTGCTTGCTAGGAATATGGGACCAAATACTAAACTTTTGACTACTTTATTTATAAAGAATCCTTAGGGGTGTCAATCATTTTGACTCCTACCATTTTGAGAAAAAAAAAGATTACTTGTTAAACATAATCTCTTTCTCTGAGCAATTGTATTAGTATAAAACAATATCATTTCCCAAATTCTTTTTGGATACAATATAGCTCATTATTTGAATTATTTATTTTATACAGTCATTATTGCTCATCTTTATCAAGGGTGTCAATCATTTTGGACCCCACTATGTGTGTGTACCTTTCTCAGCAGGTCCTTTCTTGGCGTTGGTGGCCTGGTGTTCCTCTGAGATGTTGAGTCTCTTGAGGACGTCTGCCAGGGCCATCTTCAGAAGCTGGATCTCATCATCCTGTATCTGCATCCGCTGCTCCAGGTATGTCAGGCGGTCTGCTACATCTATCCCGCTCGCTGCAGAGCTGCAGTCATCTGGGGAGCACAACCACACACAGAGTTAGCCCACTGAGCTAAAGCCACTGCTTCAGGTACGTCAGATGGTTCACTATATCCATCCCGCATGCCACCAAGCTACGGTAACATAGACAGCTAAAGCCATTTGTACCCAACCAGCGCCACTAACACTGTCTTAGCCCACTGAACTAAAGCCACTGGCCATTGGGCAATTCAAGACCATGTTAGCACACACACACACAGCGTTACTGATGCTTCCAGGTGATTGATATAGACTCAAACGGATTCATTAAAAAAGACTGAACAGTCAGACTCAAACAGACTGAATATTCACACAGATTCATCAAACAGACTGACCAGTCACAGACTCAAACAGACTGACCAGTCACAGACTCAAACAGGCTGACCAGTCACAGACTCAAACAGACTGACCAGTCACAGACTCAAACAGACTGACCAGTCACAGACTCAAACAGAATTCTTCACATATCACACAGACACCTTACACAGTAACATAAATACTGTAGACATAAAAGCTAAAACAAACAATAGCACATGCACTATAATTCACACATAACAAACACCACACACACATGCCACAGACACACACATCACTCAGATAAAAATGATAAATATGAAAGCACGACCACAGAGATCAAATGAAATACATCTGCTACTACAAAGACCAAGACAATAGGTGCCATCTGTGTCCTTTTAGTAGACTCTAATCCCTATGAGAGTGATGCTAGTAAGTGACTGGTGGAATGGTAAAGAAAAAGAACAGAAGCTGTCGTATACCTTTGGAAACCCTGTGCAGTGAGGAGATGTCATAAAGATTCCTCATACTGGGTAACCCTTCCTCCACTCCAGAACTCCTCCTCCTCCTCTCTTCCACTGTCTGACAGACAATATCTTCCTCCATCCTAGTGATTGCCAGCTCTCTCTCTCTCTTTTTCTCTTTGTTTTCCACTGGCTGGTGTTCTCATCTCCACTGTTCCATCCTCTGTTCCAGTTCTGTCACACAGTAGAACACGGAGCTCCCTTCCTCTCCGCTCCAACCAGCCTCACACCAAGATCACTAAATGTATATCACAACAACTGTTCTCTTCTCTCTTCCTGTCCTGTTTTCCTCTGTAACAGCATCAAATCCAGGTCAGGTGAGGTTATGAAACATTATTAAGGGTTTTTTCTCTCGGTCTCTCCTTTATCACACTCCCTCTCTCTCTGGGTGGTGTCTGCTGTTGTGGGGCATGCTGATGTTTACAACATTGCTTCAAGCCTTGATCTGAGGTTGCGTGTGCATGTGTGTGTGTGTTAGTGTTTGATCATGCCTATACACTCCTATCCTCTCCAATTCAACCTAAAGTGAGGTGTTTGTGTGTGTGTGTGTGTGTGTGTGTGTGTGTGTGTGTGTGTGTGTGTGTGTGTGTGTGTGTGTTATACAATAGCACAATGATAATCCCTCAGACTGAGCCTCTTTGGCACGAGAAACCCCACCCCCACCCTGATTAACCTTCTGTCAGACTGACAGACAGGAAGAGATAGAGGGAGAGGTGGACAGAAAGAGAGCGCTGATAAAGAGGAAAATAGAAAGGGAGGGAGAGGTGGACAGAAAGAGAGAGGTGGACAGAGAGAGAGAGAAAGGAGGAGTGGAGGAGGCGGACAGAAAGAGAGAGGAGGAGAGGAAGAGAGAGGGAGAGGGGGACAGAAAGAGAGAGAGGAGGAGAGGAAGAGAGAGAGAAGCAGACAGAAAGAGAGAGGAGGAGAGGGAGGGAGACAGAAAGAGAGAGAGAGAAAATAATACAGATGGAGAGAGAGAGATGACAGAGAGAGTTAGACACAAATAGAGATGTAAAGTAAGAACAGAGAGAGCGAGAGACAGGTTGCATGGCCTTGTATTGTTCTCCTGTAAGAAGCTTGTCCAGCTCATTGATCGCCCGCTCTTCCAGTCTTTTATTTACAATAGTACAGGCCACTCTGACTGATGGAGGCTGAACGTTACACACAACACATGCTAATACACCAGCAGTGACTGACAAACCATGCCAAGTGTCAACACATCTCATTTATTTAGGAGAGTGAATATGTGAGGATATACCATAGCATTTAGCAAATACAGGTTATTTTAGGCATAGTCTAGCCATATATGCAGATAAGCGTAGTCTGCTATATTTGGCATTGTGACCCGGTGTACTCTCTGATTTAGTGTTTCTCTTCCTGTTTTTGGCTGTGACATCAGGCCTGTGCCACCTCCAGAAACCTAATGTGGGATTGGGATTAGAATAGCCTGTAATCCCAGCCCTGGAAAAGGGAATTAGTAGCACCCAGCTCAAATCTCTACTGCTGCACTAACTCAACTATACAAACCACAAACCCAGCCTTCACACACATACGCACAGCCTACAAACACACGCAGTCTACACACACACACACACACACACACACACACACACACACAGCCTACACACACACAGCCTACACACACACGCTCAAGCTAACAGGATTATGTAATAGAATCACACTACACAACATAGAAACAACCCTAAAACAAACATTTAGAAAACCATAGGCCTATAGCAATTATGTTGATGTAGAGGGCAGTAATTTGATATTCTCCTTTCCAAGATGGTGTGCTTTGAGAATGGCAGAAAGAACATGTGTCTATTCATATCCCAAATTCACCACCCTCCTTGCATACCCACACAAACCCTCTGACAGACAACAATACCCCCCCATCACACAGTCAGGCCCCCAATTACTAGAGGTAAAGTGACACTTTGTAGCAATTGGAATTGCCCCCTCCCCCCCAAAATAATGTATGTTCAGAGGAATCTTCCCTTTCGTTGCTTTACCTATATGAATTGTACCCCACCCCGCCATCCCCCACACATACAGTACCGGTCATGAAGTCTGTGTCTGGAGCCAGCAGGGAGTCTTGGTGGTAGGTCTCCCTAAGAGAGGGCCTCCTCAGTCCCATCTCCTCCATACCCAACCCCTGGTCCACCAACTCCTCCATGGGACTGTCCTCCATCGACGTCCCAGACGCCATGCCTACCCACCTCTGTGTGTGCGAGTGTGTGAGGGTGTGATCCTACAAAAGGGTTGCTTACACTCCTCCTCTTCCACTGAGCTCAGTCAATCACCTTCCCTTATCCGCTCCCCTCCCTCTTTTATCCCTGGTTCCAGAGCCATAGAGGAGAGTAGATGGAGCCTAGAGGGAGATGGGTGGGAAGATGATGTCATTAAGGAGAGATTAAAAGGCCCTGGTAAGCCATCTCAAGCCCTCAGCCAAGAACGACAGGACAGTGGAGTGATGGAAGAAGAGGGGGAGGAAGGTAGAGGAGTGGAGTGCTGGAAGGGAGAGAGGGGGGGAGAGGTGAAAGGGCACTTGGTCTCAAACAGGTTAACTTCAGCTTCCACCAGAGATGTGGGCAGGGGTTGCTATGGCTACCTGGGTTTGTATAACAACACTCTCAGAGCCAAAGTGAGAATAGTTAACAAACACACAATTCATATTCCTCAACAAAGATTTATTGGTCTTGCACTGATACCAAACTGCTGATGTTTTCAAAATATGTATCCATCCACCCACACTAAAGCAAAGTGCTTGCATCAGACTGCCAGCTGGTCAGGCTGCTGCATCGTAGGCCAAGTAGGGCTGATGAGCTACAGAAGATTAGGAGGAATCTTGATTAATTCATTAAAGGCATCACAGGGACAATAAGCTGACCATGTTAATTATAATTATGGGGAAGGCAGCTCCGGATAAAAGTTACCCACTGATCTACGATCAGCTCTAACCCTCCCCAATCCTATCCTTAATCATTAGGGTGGAAACACTCAAACATACCTTATCAGTGTCTAGGGGTAGGTATATCCTACTATGCAGTAAAGGAAGAGTTGAACAACAGATGAAAGGGCATTAGGGTACACAAGGGCCTCACCAATAAGACCTAGAGTAAGCTTCTTCCTTTGTCTATTTTGCACTTTACTAGATTGGTATTCAAGCAGATGGTCTGCCATCCCAAGTGTGCTGCACTGCACAGTATCAGTATGTTTGCACTGCCCACTGCTGATGTAGCGTAGTTAGTTTCAGCTAGTATTGCACACACACGTAGTGGCATCACCTTCCATTAGACCTGTGATACCACCGGTATCGGTCACCCTCATAACTGCGTAACTGTCCCCCATAGAAGCCACCCAGCCTTTCCTTTTCTAATAGCAGGCCTACAGTACTGATGGGAGTGGATTGTGGGTGCTCGAGGCCTACAGTACTGATGGGAGTGGATTGTGGGTGCTCGAGGCCTACAGTACTGATGGGAGTGGATTGCGGGTGCTCGAGGCCTACAGTACTGATGGGAGTGGATTGCGGGTGCTCGATGCCTACAGTACTGATGGGAGTGGATTGCGGGTGCTTGATGCCTACAGTACTGATGGGAGTGGATTGCGGGTGCTTGAGGCCTACAGTACTGATGGGAGTGGATTGTGGGTGCTCGAGGCCTACAGTACTGATGGAAGTGGATTGCGGGTGCTCGAGGCCTACAGTACTGATGGGAGTGGATTGCGGGTGCTCGAGGCCTACAGTACTGATGGGAGTGGATTGCGGGTGCTCGAGGCCTACAGTACTGATGGGAGTGGATTGCGGGTGCTCGAGGCCTACAGTACTGATGGGAGTGGATTGCGGGTACACGAGGCCTACAGTACTGATGGGAGTGGATTGTGGGTACTCGAGGCCTACAGTACTGATGGGAGTGGATTGTGGGTGCTCGAGGCCTACAGTACTGATGGGAGTGGATTGTGGGTGCTCGAGGCCTACAGTACTGATGGGAGTGGATTGTGGGTGCTCGAGGCCTACAGTACTGATGGGAGTGGATTGTGGGTGCTCGAGGCCTACAGTACTGATGGGAGTGGATTGTGGGTGCTCGAGGCCTACAGTACTGATGGGAGTGGATTGTGGGTGCTCGAGGCCTACAGTACTGATGGGAGTGGATTGTGGGTGCTCGAGGCCTACAGTACTGATGGGAGTGGATTGTGGGTGCTCGAGGCCTACAGTACTGATGGGAGTGGATTGTGGGTGCTCGAGGCCTACAGTACTGATGGGAGTGGATTGTGGGTGCTCGAGGCCTACAGTACTGATGGGAGTGGATTGTGGGTGCTCGAGGCCTACAGTACTGATGGGAGTGGATTGTGGGTGCTCGAGGCCTACAGTACTGATGGGAGTGGATTGCGGGTGCTCGAGGCCTACAGTACTGATGGGAGTGGATTGCGGGGTGCTCGAGGCCTACAGTACTGATGGGAATGGATTGTGGGTGCTACTCAGAAACAGACTGGCCATAGGGCAGTTCAGGAAAATGCCCACTGGGCTGGTCCACCTTTAGGCCAATGGGCTGAGCTCATGGGAGAAAAACATTTTGGTTGAAAAAAAAAAGAGAAATGACGTGTGCCCATGGTTGTTAATAAATATTATAATGATTTTGGAGCAGAATGATCATAATTTAGATAATTGGTTGCTGTCCCATTTCATAAACGCTGTCCAATAAAAAAAAAAATGGGCCAGTGTTTCAGAAATGCCCGGGACGATTTCTGGTCCCAGTCCATCCTTACTGCTACTAAATGTTTGAAGTTTGAAATCAAATCGTGAAAGCCTGCTGGAGCTGTTGAGTTGTCAGATCCTCCACTGTAGTGTTCAGTGATCCCGCTCTGTACTGCCTGTGTGTCTAAGTCTGTGGGATGGACACCAGTAGCTATGCTGTGCTAGTGTCTGGCCACATAGAGCACTGCGCATTCCTAATGCCCTGAGCCGGATTAAGCATTGTACAAAGATGAGCCGAGGGAAATATGTCTCTGAAGAGGAGGCCAAAGTCCTGAACCTGTAGTATATCTACTGTCACCTTGTGGTCGTTGGTTGCTACTTACATACCAGTATACCTTCCAAAAGCCATAATGACACACACTCACACACACAAGTGGCCATCTGATTGTTAGTTTTGCATTCAACTTTCAAAGCAACATATGGCAGAATCACAATAAAGAACATGCCAAAGATTTTTTTCACAAAGGACTTAAACTTTATAAATAGTCTTTCAATGGAACATTAAATCAGCAGGGATTCTAGAATTCTTACCAAAAACCCAAGAGATTTTCAGAGAGCATGACAAAGTGACAGTTATCTGATACACACATCCTTTATCTACTCCAAAAATATCTAGACTTTTAGATCCCTCATTGTTAAATATATCAAAATATATGCTGACACTTAGCAGTAATACAGAAAGCAGAGTTTCAGGCATTGGTCGGGTGATTAGTTTCGATTGGTGCAGAGATAAAAACACTTCCTGGGTAAGTGAGAAGTGGAATGGTGGAGATCAGAGGTCAGGAACATTTGACCCATGTTACCATGGAAACCATAGGTACACATGATATATCATGACCATGTCCCAATAGCCCAAACATAATATACCATCTCCTTTCCTCACTTCTCTTGCCATAGGACTTTAAATGTTTGACAGTTAAATATCACACAACACCTATACTATATAATTTCCCCCTCCTCAGTGACATAAATGAAAGGAGATGAGGAAAGTAAATGTTAAAGAGCTTTGGGACATAGCCAGGGTGTTCTATTCTGAAGTTGTCAGTGGGACACCCCATTTCTGTTCATGTAGTGCCCTCTACGGGCTCAATGCTGTAAATACACGTCTGGGAGTAAAGCCATGGTGGGTCTGTGTGCTGATGGTGCAGAACAGCTGATCAGGTCAAGTCTGTATCTTCAACTCTCTCATGTGAATCTACCCATGAAACAATGTGACTAAGTCAAAATCCAAAATGACAATTTACGACGTCACAAAAAATATCAGCAGCAAAACTCCACTAGACAGAAAACTGCCGCAGAAAGATAAAGTTTATCGTCCTATAGCCAGGCCGTCTCAGGTGTAGAATGACTATGTCCTCTAATTGGATAGATCGATGAGGGGAGGGCTTAGGTGACCCCCGTTACCATGGCAACCTCCCAGACGTCAAACCCTAAGGTCAGACATGTAGACACTTCACTCCATAAACCACAGATCTAGGATCAGCTTAGATTCACCCTCCAACCACAATTCTAACCTTAACAAACAGGGGGATGAGGACATATCTGATCCTGGATCAGTGGTTAGAGTGTAACTTCTACCTCCCCTAACTTTGTGTCAGAATGTGCTTTGGTCTTCTTTACCCCTGATGCCAAGTGGCACCTCTAGATAGAAACCAGCTCTGGTGCCAGTCTGTTTCTGCTGCAGCCAACCTGGCCTTGCCATTGTCTGGCTGGGCAGTAATATAGCATTGTTACAGAAACAACCTTCTACACCGCTAGCTATATAAGTACAAAATACTACAACCTCTGTGAATCTCCATTCAATAATTTAATCTCCAAACTCATAAATTACTAATAACAAGAAACCAATCGTTTTTCATTATTGACCACAAAAGTCTTATTAGCAAGAGGGCTTTTTTCAATTAATTAAACACATTATCCAAATAAGTTAAATTGAAATCTTTATATATTGTATTGGTTTACTCCATTTAAATATTTATGTATTCATTTTTAAATATAATCATCAGCTACAGGTCTTGCAAAAAAATACTACTACTGCACTGTGCAATTGCTGTCTACAGAGGGTCAGGGGTCACAGAGTCAGGGTTCAAATATGTACACTTAATAATTTCATAAAACTCTATTTACAGTCCTCTTTTAGCTGGTATTTATATAGTATTCAGAAAGATATTAAGTGGTAACACCACAGCAGACTACAGAGTAGGTCACGTCTCAAATGGCACCTTCTGCCTTCTGGTTATTATTTCAAAGAATTCAACTCAGGTTGGTAACTACTTGGTACCAAGTTATACTTTTTCCAATGAATCCTTAAGAAACTAAAATGTAATTACTAAGTAAATATTAGGTAACTAACTGCCATTTAACCATGCAAATTTAAAGTAAATACCAGGGCCCAGATTCACAAAACCTTTTTAAAGAAGACATTTCTTCTTAACTGACACTTTTTCCTTAACTATAGACTTAAGAAGAAAGTTATGCCAAGTTGCTATTCCTCAAAAAGGTTCTTGCGCAATTTCTTATGTTTCTCCTTAAGTAAAAAGTTAAGAAATTAGATTCTTAAATAAAATTATTGGAAATGTTAATTCTAAAGATAGCCAAACCCTTGTCTTAAACTCAGGGCAGTGGGAGAAAAAGCTCATAAAAGCAATTGAAAATGTTTAATTCACTCACAAACGTATTATTTTAAACCCCAAAACATGTTTTAGAACAGTAATCTCAGGAAGAAATATGCTAACATGATTGGCATACAAGCTAGATAGCTAGTTAAAACGGTTTCCTTGCAACAAACATTTTAAGATGATTTGTAAGAAGATATTTGAGAAGTTCGTAAGAAAATCATTAAATCTTAAGATATTGTGGAGGAATTGCACTTACGACAATCTTATGAAGTGTTTTGTGAATCTGGGCCCAAGTGAATACTGGACTGTAAAATAAAGTGTAACCAACATCTTTTAGGTAGGGACCTCAGATCTTGCACCAACCCTTATAGTCAGAAATTAACCAAAACATAACCTAACCCTTCCCATTTCTCATCTTCCAGGTTTTTGGTCAAATCTCAATTTATGACTTGTGATTCAAATTCAAAACTAAGCTAAAATAAAATGAAAAAGTTTTACTTCCTCGATTTACACATACATTTGTCAAAAATAGTCCCTCTGAAAAATATATTGCATATGCCATCTTAAGAAATTGACATAATAAAATATTTTTGATAAGGAAAAATTGTAAAGTAGGAGAATATATATATTTTTTTCAAAGAATCTGGGCACCACTAGCAACAAAATACCTATTGATAATATTTAAATTTAAACCTTTATATGATTTATCCGATACAAGCTTTGTTTAGTCGCTATTTTGGGGTATGATTCAAACTGTTAGAATGGAAAATGTTTCAGATGGCTTTTGGGTATTATTCAAAACTTTGCAGATTAGGCACAAAGTCCAGCAATAGAACATTTGCACAGTAAGAAAGCAATCCAAGGTAGTGTTTTAAGAAGTACTAACTCAGTCAGACACTGCCGCTTGTCTAGGACTACACGTGACGGACAGACACTTCTGCAGAAGGTTACAAGGCAATGTTGAATGATTGTGGTTAAAAACCAACACATCTCAATAACGCGTATCAAAAGGACATTTTTCAGAGATTCCAAGCCAAACCTTTGGAACATCACATTACGTCATTCCGCACAGCGAGTTACACCAAGATGCCAACTCACCTGAACCCCCCTGGACAGCGAGTTACACCAAGATGCCAACTCACCTGAACCCCCCTGGACAGCGTGGATGAACAACAATAATACCAGTGTGGAACCACAATCTACAGGAATGATTTTTCATTGTACATATTATTTCATTAGATGATATGACAGGTTGGTTGGATAGCAGGTAACATATAAACCAGAGGTGACCACCACTCCTCCTGGAGATCTACTGAATATGCAGGTTTTTGCTCCAGCCCTGCTCCGACTAACACACCTGCTTTTACTAATCAGTTGTTAGAGCAGGGCTGGAGAGAAAGCCTGCATACCCAGTAGCTCGCTAGGAGTAATGTCGTCCACCCCTGAAGTAACACATAGATAGTATGCTGGCGGATGTCTCTAATAGTAAAACACATAAAGTAGTTATGCATTGATAAAAGTTGCCATGACACAGCCTTAGTTTCCATTCTCTACTAAGCGCACAGACAGTGATAATACACAGTATTGTCCCCAGTTATAATATAACATATTAGTAGCTTAACATAAATCAGAACACAATCATAGACGTTGTAATTAAGTAATGGATTAGTGCAATCTAACAAGGGAGGGAGGAGACGAGAGGAGGGAAGAGGACAAGAGAAGGAGAGGAGTGGTGGTGCTCTGCTTCGTGACATCCTTTGGTTTATCTTGGAGAGGGCGGAGCTTCGAAGGATGGAAAGGGATGGGGGGATAGAAGTAGAATGAGTAGAATGGACAAAGATCCACAACATGTAGACCAGCAGCCATATTGGATGTACCATGTTGTAATGTTGAATAAAATGCTTATCACTCGGAATTTCTGAGGAAACCAAGCCTTTCTCAGTATTCTACTCAAACAACAATGGCAAAGTGTTGACCGGGGTGAAATCTATGTGGATTTTGTCTGTGATTTTATACTTTTTCCATTCTACTCATCCAATTTCTAATTGGGTGGGACTAGCTGCCTAAAGCTCTACCTGCAAGTCATAAGGCAAGTCATGGGAACAACAGGGTCGCGTTCAGGAGAGTGCAACATTACAGAAAGTTAAGATGGACATGTATAGTAAGCAATGGTCTCTGCAATACGTTACATTTCCATTTGAACGTTCTGGAATGTTTCAGCCTTCTGAACACTCCAAAGAGGTGGGCACTGACATCAACAACCCTCCGTCTGATAGGCCAATGCAGAGCATGGGAGAGGTTAGCCCTCCACAGTAAGGGGGCTCTCCATTGGACCGTTGGACAAAAGCATGACGACAGTCCTGTTCTTAGGAACAGAAAAAGGGGGTCAGGGGGGATTTAATCTCACATGACCCTATTCTTCATATAGTGCCCTGTCTTTGACCAAAGCCCTATACAGCAGGGGTTCCCAATTACATTCAGCCGGGGACAATTTCTTCTTGAGCGGATGGTCGGGGAGCCGGAAGATGGTTATAAATTATTTGTACCCTGCAAATTGACCACATGTATCCCAAACAGATATAGTATTTGACAAAAACATAATTTCAAACCTTGATTCCACTGGGATATGATCATCTCCATTCATGCGTGGGAATACTTGACAGATTTCCTAAATTAAAATCACTTTGAGCTGATTTCACTGTTTTTTTATGTCCCACAACAACCATTATTTAAAAATAAATAAATAAAAATAATTTTGTTCAGAAAACTTGGGGGGCTGCCTATTGGGGAACCCTGCTATACAGTAACATTTATCTGCCAAGTAATGCACTTTATGGGGAATAGGGTATGATTAGAGACTCAGCCAGCGCTGAGGGTACTTCAGAATAGTGTGTCGTGTTCTGTTCGGACAATGCAGGAGGGGAAGGTGAGACTTCCACTTCCTTTGTGAACCTGCACCTGTGGTTTCACTGTAGCCAACAGACTGAACACACACACACACACACACACACACACACACACACACACACACACACACACACACACACACACACACACACACACACACAACCTAATTGTGTGTGTGTTCAAGCTGCAAGTGCCCTCTCGATCACAGCTGCCTCAGAGACAAACACAAATGAAGAAGAACGTTGTCATCACATCAGGCTCTAACATCATTGTCATGACGAGCCCTGTACGGCTCTGGTAGCGCAGTTCTTCCTCTTGTTAGGTCACCAACATGGCTGTCCATGCACATGGTGATGAGCCCTGGTATAGCAGGACATGGTTAACCAGGACAGCTAGCTGATCTCTCCCTTCTGTCCGTTGCCGGTACAGTTCTCGTTCCAGTTGAGGGGGTCAAAACTTCACCTCCCTAGTAACAGTTGTAAAAGGGGGTAAGGTACTTCAGTACCCACTCCTTTAACGCCATTCTGGGGATTCAGATATCAGTGGTCCCCCTCCAATACTTGATTCTTCAGCAGCCCTCCCTCCAGTTCAGGGGACCCCCAAAACCCTTCAGGGGTTCCCCCTCTCATCCTTCAGCCCCATGTGTAGGAGTGCGTGTGCTCCACTACGGTTGGTCTGTCTGCCTGTCCTCTGCTGTCCCCTACTGCAGGTTCTTCAGGATGCGTCCGTAGCGGAAGTCGTAGACGTGGCGGCAGAGGTACACCAGTTCAGGGTCTATGTCGGCGGGCACCTGGCGGTGGTCGGGGGGGTCGAAGTCTGAGGGGCAGGGGACCACTCTGGCAGCGACAGGGGGCACACCCTCTGCACGCCGCTTCACCAAGGCACAAAATCTATAGATGGAAAATCAAAGTGAATTTTGAATGCAGTCGCGCCTTTTCTTCTCCCTACTTTAAATTTCTACCTCCAGTCAAGTGAACATGCTCCAGTAAGGTCTCTCCCTAAGAGTGCTTCTAGTGTCAGTGATATTACCCACTAAAGAATGCCTTGACGATGAAAGGTGTAAATTCAGAAGCATCTTACCCTCTGCACTGGGCTAAAGAGAACAGCAAGGAGTTTCACCTACATTTGAAGTCGGAGGTTTACATACACCTCAGCCAAATACATTTAAACTCAGTTTCTCACAATTCCTGACATTAAATCTGAGTAAAAATTCCCTGTCTTAGGTCAGTTAGGATCACCACTTTATTTTAAGAATGTGAAATGTCAGAAGAATAGTGGAGAGAATGATTTATTTCAGCTTTTATTTCTTTCATCACATTCCCAGTGGGTCAGAAGTTTACATACACTCAATTAGTATTTGGTAACATTGCCTTTAAATTGTTTAACTTGGGTCAAACGTTTCAGGTAGCCTTCCACAAGCTTCCCTCAATAAGTTGGGTGAATTTTGGCCCATTCCTCCTGACAGAGCTGGTGTAACGGAGTCAGGTTTGTAGGCCTCCTTGCTCGCACACGCATTTTCAGTTCTGCCCACAAATCTTCTACTTGATTGAGGTCAGGGCTTTGTGATGGCCACTCCAATACCTTGATTTGGTTGTCCTTAAGCCATTTTGCCACAACTTTGGAAGTATGCTTGGGGTCATTGTCCATTTGGAGACCCATTTGCGACCAAGCTTTAACTTCCTGACTGATGTCTTGAGATGTTGCTTCAATATATCCACAAAATTTTCTTTCCTCATGATGCCATCTATTTTGTGAAGTGCACCAGTCCCTCCTGCAGCAAAGCACACCCACAACATGATGCTGCCACCCCCGTGCTTCACGGTTGGAATGGTGTTCTTCAGCTTGCAAGCCTCCCCCGTTTTCCTCCAAACATAATGATGGTCATTATGGCCAAACAGTTCTATTTTTGTTTCATCAGACCAGAGGACATGTCTCCAAAAGGTACGATCTTTGTCCCCATGTGCAGTTGCAAACCGTAGTCTGGCTTTTTTTTAATGGCGGTTTTGGAGCAGTGGCTTCTTCCTTGCTGAGCGGCCTTTTAGGTTATGTCGCTATGGGACTCGTTTTACTGTAGATATAGATATTTTTGTACCGGTTTCCTCCAGCATCTTCACAAGGTCCTTTGCTGTTGTTCTGGGATTGATTTGCACTTTTTGCACCAAAGTACGTTCATCTCTAGGAGACAGAACGCGTCTCCTTCCTGAGCGGTATGACGGCTGCGTGGTCCCATGGTGTTTATACTTGCATACTATTGTTTGTACAGATGAACGTGGTACCTTCAGGCGTTTGGAAATTGCTCCCAAGGATGAACCAGACTTGTGGAGGTCTACAATCTTTTTTCTGAGGTCTTGGCTGATTTCTTTTGGTTTTCCCATGATGTCAAGCAAAGAGGCACTGACTTTGAAGGTAGGCCTTGAAATACATCCACAGGTACACCTCCAATTGACTCAAATTATGTCAATTAGCCTATCAGATGCTTCTAAAGCCATGACAGCATTTTGTGGAATTTTCCAAGCTGTTTAAAGGCGCAGTCAATTTACACGGAACCCAAACCGGCTGCGCACGTGCGCCATCGTGCATAAATTTATTTTGCCCCCCCACACCAAACGCGATCACGACACGCAGGTTAAAATATCAAAACAAACTCTGATTTGTTAACCAATGACATTAATTTGGGGACAGGTCGAAAAGCATTAAACATGTATGGCAATTTAGCTAGTTAGCTTGCACTTGCTAGCTAACGTTAATTTGTCCTATTTAGCTAGCTTGCTGTTGCTAGCTAATTTGTCCTGAGATATAAACATTGAGTTGTTATTTTACCTGAAATGCACAAGGACCTCTACTCCGACAATTAATCCACACATAAAACGGCCAACCGAATCGTTTCTAGTCATCTCTCCTCCTTCCAGGCCTTTTCATCTTTGAACTTATATGGTGATCGCATCTAAACTTTCATTGTATTACCACGACAACCGGCAACAAAGTTCATCTTTCAATCACCCACGTGGGTATAACCAATGAGGAAATGGCACGTGGGTACCTGCTTCTATAAACCAATGAGGAGATGACTTTCAGCGCGATCTGCGTCAGAAATAGGAACGCCTTCAATTTTAGCCCTTGGCGTCGCAGACGCTCATTGGCGCGTGCGAGCAGTGTGGGTGCAATAATTGAATAACATGGATTTCTACATTTATTTTGCGACGCTCGCGCACGCGACGTGTCTGGTCTGGTCAGCATGTTAGTGTATGTAAACTTCTGACCCACTGGAATTGTGATACAGCGAATTATAAGTGAAATAATCTGTCTGTAAACAATTGTTGGAAAAATTACTTGCGTCATGCACAAAGTAGATGTCCTAACCGACTTGCCAAAACTATAGTTTGTTAACAAGAAATTTGTGGAGTTGTTGAAAAATGAGTTTTAATGACTCCAACCTAAGTGTATGTAAACTTCCGACTTCAACTGTACAATGGTGTGTGTTAATGATGGATATACGGTCTTTCTCAGTGTGTGTGTGTCTGTGTATATATATTTTTTGGGGGGGGGTTTCTTACCGACAGTACTGCGCTAGTGGGAGAACATAGCATCGGTCTTCGATGCAGGCCACACTGTTCTCGTCTTGATGCCGAGATGCAAAAATCTCATTCTGAAAAGAGAGAAACAGACATAGAAATATGAATCACCACACAATCAAAAGGTACAGAGACAAGATGGATGAGAGGCACAGAATCTCATTATTCTTCTCATGTCTTGCATCTGCACTGATGGAGAAACAGAAGACAGGTGAAAGCAATATGGTAGAAGCCTACTGGAAACCTGCTTCCACCAGTTATGTCAGCACACATCAGTGCAGATGAAGGAAAGGAGACAAGGAGAGGGCTCTAGGCTACTGAAATTAAGGAAAGGTGACGAAGAGAGAAGACAAGGGGAGGCCTCTTCAGACTACTGAGATGCAGCCAGAGTTGAGTAGAGTAGAGTTATTCCGAGTTGTTCTGTGGAGTCAGAGAGTTGTCCTCACCTCACAGTGCATGCTGGGGTCTCGGACTCCCTGTGTGTGTTCAGGTCGATAGTACCAGAACAGGCTCATCATCAGCTCTCCTGAGGAGGAGACACACACCCACACGGTCAAAACACCAGACAGGGTGATCACGCATTCGCACGTGCACAAACAAACACTCACACCCACGTGCACACACAGCAGACAGTGAAACAACTACAGAGGATCAAAGGACCAGCCCAGTCTTTAACCAGCCAGACATAAGCAGCATTTCAGACATAAACAACCATTCACAGCACACACACACACCAGGGATTCCATTAGCCGGAAATAGACGTTTTTTGACACACCAAAAAATGAAAAGCTGATAAATAAAACTGTTGCAGGCCAAAATGACTGGCAGAAGAAGAAATAAAATCCCATTGCAAAATAATGCTTTTTATTAATTTATGGAAATACCAGTCGATGTAAATTAATTTGACCGTCATGCTTATCGGTCTATAGTTTAATTTGCATAACTTATTGGAATTAAATTGGCCTGTGTATTTTCATTAGTCATCATGTATCTTATTCATTCAACACAACTATCACACGCGCACAGCATACAGAGCCTATTCTGAGCAGGATTTCTCCTGCTGAGCCTCAGCTGGGTGCTGCTGGAGTAAAACTTGGGCTTTTACAAGCCCATTCATTGCACAACAATTCTAAATGCAATCGCGTGTTAAAAACAGTTTTGGTGCACAATTAAAGAGATACTATTTTTATTTCTCAAATGGTAATTGAAGCGCGCCACCCATTCCCAAATAGGCATTAGCCTACGAGCTATTTGAAACAATCCACAGCTATTTATTTAAATAACCTAATGATTCCCAATTCCTCTGTGGCTAAGTCATGCTTTCTGTAGAAGTATTCTGTATAGACAGGAGTAATTATAGAATTTACATTTACTTCCCTACTGGACCAACCACTATGCCATTTCTCTCCTGTTCTATTGGTTTTCATATCAACTTTCTTTTGTTGCCCAGAAGCCAAAGGCACAGTCCTAGTCAAATTAGCAACCCATCCTGCTGCATCTTTAGATTCCCCCTCTTTCTAAGTTTCTAACATATGGAACCGCTATCAGGTGCGCTGTTTAGAATGGTGTTTAGAAAATATTCAATCTTCCCTACCACGATGTCCGGTGCCGGAAACCCTGACACACACACAATTATTATACCCCAACAACAGGTTCAGACATCCTGCTGTCTCTCTCACCAGATTTGGGGTCCTCCCATAGCGCTGATATCTTGGCGACGTAGGGCAGGGACTTCTTCCGGGGACCGGCGCGCAGCAGCACTGTGTCTCGGACACGTATCACTTCGCCGTCTCTCTGTACTCCTTCATAACACTGCCGTAAGGCCGTCTCGTCCTCCCCCTGATACACACACAGTCAAAACACAAAACACACTTATCTTTATTCTCCAGTCACTGGCGACATCAGCAGTATTCTATCAGAAAGGTCTCGGAACACATTCTCATTAACAACAATGAGCCAATTGAAAGCTAGGGATGATTAGGTTACCATGGTAGTATGAGAGAAGTAAACTCTCAGTACCTCAACACACACAAACTTGATCCCACATACCGCAATGAACACTTCTTTCTCTGTGGGCACTCCTACAGGCAGCCACCCGTTGGTGGCCCGTCGGTGGCTGACCCTCTTCTGCTTGGCGGGGGATAGACTGGGTGTCGGAGCTGGCTGTTTCTGGGACAGCCTGGTTCTCCCCATGGACAGAGAGCCGTTAGGGGGCTTGGAGCCCTGAGGGCACTCCCTGGCCAGCTTCAGCCTGGCCTGGGGCACACTGCGGTCAGACAGGGGGGTGAGGAGACGGGGCTTGGCCTGGGTGGAGGACGGGGTGGTAGGGAGGGGACAGCCTGAGAGGGGGAGAGAGGGAGAAACCAGGAGGGAGGGGTTGTGGTCACCCTGGGGGGAGGAGTAACCCTCTGGAGGGAGAGCGAAGGGAGGAAGAATAGACTAGTGTTTACTCCATAAACAATGCTACATAGGCCTCACTAGATGTCATGATACATAGGCCTCACTAGATGTCATGCTACATAGGCCTAACTCGATGTCATGCTACATAGGCCTAACTCGATGTCATGCTAGATAGGCCTCACTAGATGTCATGATACATAGGCCTCACTAGATGTCATGATACATAGGCCTAACTCGATGTCATGCTACATAGGCCTCACTAGATGTCATGATACATAGGCCTCACTAGATGTCATGATACATAGGCCTCACTAGATGTCATGATACATAGGCCTCACTAGATGTCATGATACATAGGCCTCACTAGATGTCATGATACATAGGCCTCACTAGATGTCATGCTACATAGGCCTAACTCGATGTCATGCTACATAGGCCTCACTAGATGTCATGATACATAGGCCTCACTAGATGTCATGATACATAGGCCTCACTAGATGTCATGATACATAGGCCTCACTAGATGTCATGATACATAGGCCTAACTCGATTCCTATGTCATGCTTTTCTCTGATTCCCTGTAGATACTGTTTGTTTACTGCAATGTACTCAATGTCTGGGACAGAGAGACAAAGATATGTCTTCCTCTTGTAAGAAAATTAACATAATTCAGTCACGATCACGCCAAATGGCGAGAACACACAGGTGATAATAACACATCCTCATTTGCAATCTGAGAAGCATAAACAATGGATGTGCCTTTGAGTGTGTGCTCAATGAGTTAGAATTCCATTATAAAATATATTTACAGTACATGCACTACATAATTCCAAACTACCACTACTTTTTAAATCAGCATATAGGGGCCTAGTCAGTAGGCCTACATTCCCCGTGTCCTCCTCTTACCTGTCTTGATGCTGTGTGTACACCCGGAGCAGCCTGTGGAGAAAGAGCACCCCCTGCTGTTGACCGGCTGCATGGCTCTGTATGTGTAGCCGCTGACCCGGCAGGCCTCGCTGTAGCAGGGAGTGCCCACTGAGCCACAGAAGGCAGGATGGGACAGCGTCGAGGAATGGGACACCGGAGGACCCAGCAGCTTGGAGCCAGACACCCGGCCGGGACACAGCGTCGAGGAGCCAAAGTTCAGAGGTCGTGAGCTGAGGTTGGCTGACGGAGCTCCAGGGTGTGTAGGATGGGCGATGTGGACGTAGTAGCTGGAGAAGCAGGCGGGGTCGGCGGTGCAGAGGCAGGGGTGGGGGCTGAGGGTCAGGGCTGCGTGGGAGTGGGGATGGGAGGGTGACGTCACTAGGCACTCCCGTTTCACAGAGGTTAGGGCAGAGTTTAAAGGTCGTTCTTCAGAGTCGGCGTAGGCCTGCTGACCCAGGAACAAGGCCAGACGATGGCAGTACTCCACAGAGCCCTCTGGGGGGCAGCAGTAGTATGGGCTCAGCTCTGCCTCCACCTGCTCCTCTTTGACGACGGGCTTCAACGGGTAGGCTAGCATGCTGCGCGACTGGTAGCCTGGTTTGGTTAGCCGGTGGGTGCAACCGCCAGACTCCCACTCCACTTTGGGCTCAAAGTTGGACTTCTTGCAGGCAGAACAGCCTACCTCTTCTGGAATCAACTGCCTTCCCTTCTGCTTAGGCTGGCGGCTGCACGGTTTAAGATTCGGTCGCGGTTGCGGTTGCTTTTGCTCCACGTCAACTGATGCGGTGCTCGTAGCCTTGCAGTCCATCGTCGTAGTCGTTGATGTCGTTTTCACTCGCTGTTTGCTAGTCGCCGAGGTGCTCGTTAACTTTAGCAGCGCGGCAGCGTTGAGTCCAGCTAGCCGTCGGGGAGCAGGGGTGTGTAACATCTGTAAAGTCATCATCTCTTTCTTCTGTCCTCTGTCTGGTTTGGCTGGTTTCTTGGAGACCTTCTTAGTCTTCCTGGAGCTTTGGCACGGGTCAGGCTTGTGCGATGCGGAGGCCTTGCTGCTGGTTCTTGGAGCATTAGGACCTCCGGTCACCCCGCGCCTGGCTGGATCTGTCCCCAGGAACGACTCACCGCTGGTATGCTCATCCTGCTGTCTCCTGGCCTGTTTAGAAGCCGGCTGGGTCTCGTTAGGTCTCTCCAACAGCAGACTGTTCACGGCCTCAGCGTTGAGAGAAGCTAGCCGTCGCTTACGCGGCTCTGGAAATGGCAACCCCTGCTCATCACTGGTGGTTTTTGATTTAGTTTTTGGTATCATCTTCTTTGCCAGGAGTTTCCCCTTGGCTTTGTCTTTTCCTTTGTCCAGTTTCTTGCTCCGGGATTCAGGTTTGACAGGCGGTTGAATTGGCGAATCATTCCCCCTCTCACTGGTGTCCTCCTGCTCCTGGATGTCCTTCTCCAGTCGGGTGAGCAAAACGTGACAGCTAAGTCCCTCCTCCTCCGGAGCACCTCCCCTTCCTCGTAAGGGATAAGATTTCCTGCTACGCCTCCTATTCCGCTCCGGAGTCTTCTCCCTCCTGTCCATCATCTCTTTAACCCCACCCCTTCCTCGCTTAGTCCCGCCCTTCTTCATGGTCCTGCCGAATCGCAGCGTGCGCTCAGGCCAGGCCCCGCCCATGGTCTCACCATGTGACCTATCGGGGCAGTGTTCCCGCGTCACTGTGCTGCGACTCTGGCTAAGAGAACCTTTGTTCTGGGCGTGGGTCATCACATGCTGCACCACTAGGCCTGGGGAGGAGAGACTGTTAATGTCACTCCTAAAAACAGGGTAATATGGCCCGGGACGTATTCATTAGGCACCAAACGGAAGAAAACAGACAAGCAGGGAGGGACTACCTGAATTTGTCCAATAAAAAAAAGATTGTTTATTTTATTGTATTTCTCATCGTTTCCGTTTTGCTACACTGTGTCCTAATGAATACAACCCTGGTATCTCTTTAATCCCTAGCCTATCACCTAAACCAGTGCCGAGATCTACCGCACAATTTGTTTTTAAACAAGACTTAAAGAATGTACCATTAACCTAATAAAAAGTTCTGTAACTGGCCTGCCCATATTGTTCTTCTCGACCATATTATATTTCAAAACTTGAGCTTTGATTACAAAATATATCAGTTGGTGTAGCACTTCCGAGGCACAGCTAGGGCTGTTGCGGTGACCGTATTACCGCCATACCAGCGGTCACGAGTCATGAAGGCAGTCAAATTACACATGACCGTTTAGTGACGGTAATTAGGCTTCTCCAAGCTCTGATGCTGCTGCTTGTCATTAGTAACCTACCAAACATGCTAACTGCCTGGTACTCAGCACTCTATTTTCCCTCTAATCACTGACATCAATGCAAACATATTCGATAATCTAATCAAACACTTCATGAGAGCCCATGAGCTCATGTTGCACAACATTTCTATAGGCTATGCAATTGCAGGAGAAAACAGAGTGATGGCTGCTAATAAAAAGATGAGGATCCCATCAGCTTTCTATAGGCTAGACCTACTGTATTTATTTCTCAACTCTCCTAATACTAAGCACATTGCTTATATTTACAACGGGAGTATATCCTAGCTGGCTGGCATGAAAATAAACCACAGGGAAAAGCGTCGGAGGAAACACCTGGCAACCGTGTCAGCGTGCATTGTGCCCGGCTCGCCACAGGAGTCGCTAGAGCGAGATGGGACAAGAATATCCCTGCCGGCCAAACCCTCCCCTAACCCGGACGACGCTGGGCCAATTGTGTGCCGCCGCATGGGTCTCCCGGTTGTGGCCGGCTGTGACAGAGCCTGGACTCGAACCAGGATCTCTAGTGGCACAGCTAGCATTGCGATGCAGTGCCTTAGACCACTGCATCACTCGGGAGGCCAATAACTTCTTAAAATGAAGTACATTAATCTGCTTTACAAGGAGTGTAGAGCATAACTGGCATATATAAGCAGCGCGTGAGCTTAATTTTCACCATAAAAATGCACCTTTATAATAAAATGCCCAATTGCATTTGCAGTCACTGTTGATAATACTACCATGAGCACATTGCTGCGCCTATAATGTGAAGAAATAGCCTATAGTTTATAAACATTTTAAGCTAAACATTCTGATCGGTTGTGTCAGCCACATTGCATAAAAACGTTTTTTTGATGCTAGTGGTTTTATTAATTTGGGATCTAACGCATCCCACAACATGTTTGTAATATTTATTTATTGTACAGAATAGGTCAACTTTTGTACCATGGGGGATAGTAAATTGACAATATCTAGTGCTTTTGCTGTTCGTTAGGCCTACTGATCTTGTTGGCCGACGGAAAGTAAAATGTGGACAGTTCTTCCAATATCTTCAATATGCACCTCGGAATTGGATAAGGACTCGCGCAGTTGCGTCCCCGATGTGTCGGTCTTCACTTGTAGCCTGTGAGTGAGAGGCGCTTTGGATTGCGCAGCATACCAGGGATCTTTGACACTTCTGTTTTCTCAATGACATTCAAACTCAGCATTGAAAAAAGGCACAAGTTTGTTCCACCTGAGCGAGTCGGACCACAAGTCAGAGACCACTATGATGACACACCAAATGTGTTTGATGGAGCGCGGGAAAAGGGCAGGAATAGACTTTTGTAGGCTACAGTCCAAGCTATGTCATCCAATGGTGCGACTGCTGTCGGCATCTAAAGATTATCCAACTTGAATAAACGCTAGGAGGTAAGGACGAGAGCAGTGGTGTAGTCGACGGCGATACGGACATTACTTATTATTGATATCTACATAGCGCATTGATTTGAATCACACTGCTGCTCTCTCATTTATCTATTTGCGCCATACGGATTGTGGTTGTTGTGGATGGCTGTTCAGAAATATAAATGTGTATTTGAACCCAATAATGGTTGAATTTGAGAAGTTTAAGCTGCCTATCAATCATTGTTTTTGAAACCAGTGGACAGCCAGTGAAAAATGCGCTCTTGCAACAGCTGCATAATGCGGATCCCAGCCTATGTAATAAAAGCGGAGCTTTTATTGCTCAATCTAATTCCTGCTGATTAAAAAAAACGATCCATAGGCCTAATGGACACATGCTCAAACTCGCACACTTTTGATGGACTTAACTTCTTATGGCTGCAGGGGCAGTATTGAGTAGCTTGGATGAAAGGTGCACAGAGGTGCCCATAGTAAACTGCCTGCTCCTCAGTCCCAGTTGCTAATATATGCATATTATTATTCGTATTGGATAGAAAACACTCTGAAGTTTCTAAAACTGTTTGAATTATGTCTGTGAGTATAACAGAACTCATATGGCAGGCAAAAACCTGAGAAGTTCCACTTCCTGTTTGAATTATTTCTGAGGTGGCAGATTTTCAACCAAGCTCTCATTAAAATTAGAGCGAGATATTGATGAGTTTTCACTTCCTACGGCTTCCACTAGATGTCAACAGTCAATAGAACTTTGTCTGATGACTCTAATGTGAAGGGGGGCCGAAGGAGACAGGAATTAGTCAGGTCTGCCACGAACTGACCATGCTTTCACATGCACGTTCACATGAGGACCTCCGTTCCACCGCTCTTCTGAAGTCAAATCTAATTCTCCGGTTGGAACGTTATTCAAGATGTATGTTAACAACATTCTAAAGATTGATTCAGTACATTGTTTGACATGTTTCTACTGACTGTTACGGAACTTTTGGACATTTCGTCACGTTATAGTGGACGCGCTTTGTGACTTTGGAATTGTTTACCAAACGCGCTAACCAAAGTAGCTAATTGGACATAAATAACGGACATTATCGAACAAATCAAGCATTTATTGTGGACCTGGGATTCCTAGGACTGCATTCTGATGAAGTTCATCAAAGGTAAGGAAACATTTATTATGTATTTTCTGGTTTCTGTTGACCCCAACATGGCGGCTAATTTGGCTATTGTTCTGAGCTCCGTCTCAGATTATCGCATTATTTGCTTTTTCCGTAAAGTTTTTTTGAAATCTGACACAGCGGTTGCATTAAGGAGAGGTATATCTATAATTCCATGTGTATAACTTGTATTATCATCTACATTTATGATGAGTATTTCTGTTGAAACGATGTGGCTATGCAAAATCACTTGATGTTTTTGGAACTAGTGAATGTAACGCGCCAATGTAAACTCCGATTTTTTGTTATAAATATGAACTTTATCAAACAAAACATGCATGTATTGTGTAACATGAAGTCCTATGAGTGTCATCTGATGAAGATAATCAAAGGTTAGTGATTAATTTGATCTCTATTTCTGCTTTTTCTGACTGCTATCTTTCGCTGGAAAAATGGCTGTGCTTATTGTGGTTTGGTGGTGACCTAACATAATCGTTTGTAGTGCTTTCGCTGAAAAGCCTATTTGAAATCGGACACTTTGGTGGGATTAACAACAAGATTACCTTTAAAATGATATAAGACACATGTATGTTTGAGGAATTTTAATTATGAGATTTCTGATGTTTGAATTTTGCGCCCTGCACTTTCACTGGCTGTTGTCATATCGATCCAGGTAGCGGGATGCAGCCATAAGAAGTTAAAGGGGAAATCTGTAGTTGCCACAAACATACCATAACATTAATGTAATGTAACATAATGTAACATTAATGTAATGTACATACATACATTTGAAGTCGGAAGTTTACATACACCTTAATCAAATACATTTAAACTCAGTTTCTCACAATTCCTGAAATTTAATCCTAGTAAAAAGTCCTTGTCTTAGGTCAGTTAGGATCTCCACTTTATTTGAAGAATGTGAAATGTCAGAATAATAGTAGAGAGAATGATTTATTTCAGCTTTTATTTCTTTCATCACATTCCCATGGGTCAGAAGTTTACATGCACTCAATTAGTATTTGGTAGCATTGCCTTTAAATTGTTTAAATTGGGTCAAACGTTTCGGGTAGCCTTCCACAAGCTTCCCACAATAAGTTGGGTGAATTTTGGCCCATTCCTCCCGACAGAGCTGGTGTAACTGAGCCAGGTTTGTAGGCCTCTTTGCTCGCACATGCTTTTTCAGTTCTGCACACAAATCTCCTATAGGATTGAGGTCAGGGCTTTGTGATGGCCACTCCAATACCTTGACTTTGTAGTCCTGAAGCCATTTTGCCACAACTTTGGAAGTATGCTTGGGGTCATTGTCCATTTGGAAGACCCATTTGCAACCAACCTTTAACTTCCTGACTGATGTCTTGAGATGTTGCTTCAATATATCCACAATTTCTTCCCCTCACTTTTCCACCATCTATTTGGTGAAGAGCACCAGTCCCTCCTGCAGCAAAGCACCCCCACAACATGATGCTGCCACCCCCGTGCTTCACGGTTGGGATAGTGTTCTTCGGCTTGCAAGCCTCCCCCTTTTTCCTTCAAACATTATGGCCAAACAGTTCTATTTTTGTTTCATCAGACCAGAGGACATTTCTCCAAAAAGTACTATGTTTGTCCCTATGTGCAGTTGCAAACTGTAGTCTGGCTTATTTATGACGGTTTTGGAGCATTGGCTTCTTCCTTGCTGAGCTGCCTTTCAGGTTATGTCGCTGTAGGACTTGTTTTACTGTGGATATAGATACTTTTGTACCTGTTTCCTCCAGCATCTTCACAAGGTCCTTTGCTGTTGTTCTGGGATTGATTTGCACTTTTCGCAGCAAAGTACGTTCATCTCTAGGAGATAGAACGCGTCTCCTTCCTGAGCGGCTGCGTGGTCCTGTGGTGTTTATACTTGCGTACTATTGTTTGTACAGATGAACGTGGTACCTTCAGGCATTTGCAAATTGCTCCCAAGGATGAACCAGACTTGTGGAGGTCTACAATCTTTTTTCTGAGGTCTTGGCTGATTTCTTTTGATTTTCCCATAATGTCAAGCAAAGAGGCACTGAGTTTGAAGCCTTGAAATACATCCACAGGTATACCTCCAATTGACTCAAATGATGTCAATTAGCCTATCAGAAGCTTTTAAAGCCATGACAGCATTTTCTGGAATTTTCCAAGCTGTTTATAAGCACAGTCGACTTAGTGTATGTAAACTTCTGACCCACTGGAATTGTGATACAGTGAATTATAAGTGAAATAATCTGTCTGTAAACAATTGTTGGAAAAATTACTTACGTCATACACAAAGTAGATGCCTTAACCGACTTGCCAAAACTATAGTTTGTTAACAAGAAATTTGTGGAGTGGTTGAAAAACAAGTTTTAATGACTCCAACCTAAGTGTTTGTAAACTTCGGACTTCAACTGTATAAATGCCTCATCAGCTTAGTTCAACTGTCACACTTCATGAGAAGCCAAAATATAAGCTTGTTTATCTCCAATGTTTGTAAACATTGTAAATGTAAAAAAACACTGTGTAACCTTATAACATGGTTAAAACTATAATTTTGATATCATTGATGGTCAGTCCTTGCATCCATAGCTGTCTATTAATCTGAGAGTGGTTACATTTCTCCAGGCCCATCGCTCAGCTTTATACCAAAACAGAGGCAGGGCGGCCCTTTTGTTACTATTTCGTACGTAGATTTGCCCTATAAATATCTGTATATTATCAAGATATCAAAGTGTCACCAACAAAAAGGTAAACAATAGGCCCATAGCAAATGCAGCATATGGCATTCATTTTTCACATGTAAATAGCACTTTTCAATAGTGCTCAAAGCATGCCATTCAATGAGCGCAGCATTTAATTTTAATTTCAACTCAAATCAATGAGCCCAATCAGTCCTCCATGACAACTAAATCATAAACAACAGAGTAGGGCTTGCTACGAAATCTTTAGTTTTGGGGTTATGCTCAGGTAAAACCATTTGGCTAGTCTATACTTCCATACTTTCAAGTCCTATTCTTGAAGATCAGGGAGTATAACATTTATTGGAATAACTGGAATTCTGATACTTTGGGTTTTAATGTAAAGATATAATTTAATTGTATTATTATATGTAGTAGAAAGCGATGGGTTAGAAGAAGCCAATATAACCAACACATAAAGTAAAATTTACATCCATATATGGTCAGCTATGTAAACTTTAACATTGATTTATCCTGCAATAGATGTCGTTCAATTGGTAACATACATTTTTGTCTTCATCTAATGCCTCTTAAGGGGAAAGTAATCTAAAAGTAACTGAATGTAATTAGTTTACGTTACTGAGTTTGGGTAATCGAAAAGTTACGTTACTGATTACAATTTTGGACAGGTAAATAGTAACTGTAACGGATTACATTTATAAAGTAACCTGCCTGAGCCTTACAATGTATTAAAAATCAAAACATATAGCCTAATGTTTGTAGAACAACTAAAGTTACATTAATAACTCTAAATTAAGCATATAGGTGTACCTATTTTTTTGTTAACCGCTCAACGCAGAATGCGCATGTGCGCACTCCCTCCAATCGTTTGGAGAAAATATTTATATTTTAATCAGCTTTGTTCAATTGTATTCTTCATACTATAAAATAATAGCAACAAATTATAAGCACATCTTGTCTGCTAAATGAACTAGTGTAGCCCACAGCCATAGCCACATCAGGACAACTCAGAGTACGCTATTCTTTTCTTCTGAAATAGACTACATTTTCTTCATATCATGCTTCTTTAGACCTGTCTAGAATAAATAATGTACTTATTGTGAAGGTGTAGGCTATATTACATGAATTTATTAGACTTTTTAAAATGGCTTGCAGGCTGTGTTGAAGCCAGGAGATGCTAAATGTGTTTATGTTAGTTAAAGGTTAATTACAGTGAGTCTGACAGTTATTTGCTTGACAATCACCGGCTGAAGAAATTTTGTGACCGCCACAACCCTAGGCACAGCTGAGCAAAAACTGAAATAATTTGCTTTTTTATTATTTTTACTGGACTGATGATACCTGCACCTGATGGTCATGGTACTGAACAAGACAACTGGGAACTCTGGGAAAAAAACGAGGTCAAATCATGATGTCAGTGATCTTCAGGTCGGAAAGTCGGAGGTCTAGAAAGATAGAATTCTGAGTTGGATGACCATTCAAAACGATTTTTCCCCAGTCGGATCTCGCGCCCGCCCCCACCCCCCCAGAGTTCCCAGTTGTCTTGAACGTGGCATTAGTTTCAGTGGAGGGAGGGAGAGAGCAGCAGAGGGTATGCCTCTCATTGCTGAATATTTTGTTGTTGTTACATTAACTCACTCATAAGAACAGCAGCTCTTTGCTGTATTCTTTGACATTCTCTCTGTGGTCATGGTTTTAAAAGTTATTCGATCTCACGTAGGCCAGAATAAAACTTTGCTGTGACAGGGGTCAAGGAAGCGCTGTAGGAGCGGGTTTTGAGCTATCCGATTGGCCAGTGCAGTAAGCCTCGATTTAGCCACAGATTTCCCGGTCTGCCAGGTAGGCAGAGGTTTTCTTTTCAGACAAATGAAATGGTTCAAAATGGGAAAACTTTGTTTACCTGGTGCACAAGGCTTCTGAATCAAGTGCACCTAACGTCAACACCATTTTCAAGGCATTCCTAGTTGATTGACCGGTTGGTGACCACTGGTATAAACCCTTCCACATATATTCTGTATACACATATACTTTAAGTTTTCACTGATATAAAAGTACTGCCCAGTTCCATTTGGATCTCTAGTCCCTTATCCTAGCCATCCTCCTACCCATTTGAAAAGACTGAACAGATGAAAGCCCTATAGAAGCTCCACTTATGGAGCTAAGGGTCTTGAAGAGCTAGATGGAACATCATTACAGTGTATTCGGGAAGTATTCAGACCACTTCACTTTTTTGTTGTTGTTACATTACAGACTTATTCTAAAATGAATTCAATTCATTGTTTTGCTCATCAATCTAAAACACAATACCCCATAATGACAAAGTGAAAACAGGTTTTTAGAAAATACCTTATCTACATAATTATTCAGACCCTTTGCTATGGGACTCGAAATTGAGCTCAGGTGCATTCTGTTTCCATTGATAATCCTTGAGATGTTTCTACAACTTGATTGGAGTCCACCTGTGGTAAACGCAATTGATTGGACATGATTTGGAAAGGCACACACCTATCTATATAAAAGGTCTCACAGTTGACAGCGCATGTCAGAGCAAAAACCAAGCCATGAGGTCGAAGGAATTGTCCGTAGAGCTCCGGGACAGGATTGTGTCAAGGCACAGATCTGGGGAAGGTTACCAAAATATGTCTGCCGCATTGAAGGTCCCCGAGAACACACTGGCCTCCATCAATCTTAAAGGGAAGAAGTTTGGAACCACCAAGACTCTTCCTAGAGCTGGCCGCCCGGCCAAACTGAGCAATCGGTTAGAAGGGCATTGGTCAGGGAGGTGACCAAGAACCCAAATGGTCACTCTGACAGAGCTCTAGAGTTCCTCTGTGGATATGGGAGAACCTTCCAGAAGGACAACCATCTCTGCATCACTCCACCAATAAGGCCTTTATGGTAGAGTGGCTAGACAGAAGCCACTCCTCAGTAAAAGGCACATGATAGCCAGCTTGGAGTTTGCCAAAGGGCACCTAAAAGACTCAGACCATGAGAATCAAGATTCTCTAGTCTGATGAAACCAAGATTGAACTCTTTGGCCTGAATGCCAAGCGTCACGTCTAGAGGAAACCTGGCATCAACCCCTACGGTGAAGCATGGTGGTGGCTGCATCAAGCTGTGGGGATGTTTTTCAGGGGCAGGGACTGTGAGACTTGTCAGGATCGAGGGAAAGAAAAACAGAGCAAAGTACAGAGAGATCCTTGATGAAAACCTGCTCCAGAGCGCTCAGGACCTCAGAATGGGGCAAAGATTCACCTTCTAACCGGACACCGACCCTATGCATACAGCCAAGACAACGCAGTAGTGGCTTCGGGACAAGTCTCAATGTCCTTGAGTGGCCAAGCCAGAGCCTGGACTTGAACCAGATCTAACATCTCTGGAGAGACCTGAAAATATCTGTGCAGCGACGCTCCCCATCCAACCTGACAGAGCTTGAGAGGATCTGCAGAGAAGAATGTGAGAAACTCCCCAAATAAAGGTGTGCCAAGCTTGTAGCTTCATACCCAAAACTCAAGGCTGTAATCCCTGCCAAAAAGGTGCTTCAACAAAGGGTCTGAAAACTTATGTAAATGTGATATTTCAGTTTTTATGAATATGCAAAAATTACTAAAAACCTGTTTTTGCTTTGTCATTATTGGGTATTGCGTGGGGATTGATGTTGGGGAAAAATGATTTAATCCATTTTAGAATAAGGCTGTAACGTAACAAAATGTATAAAAAGTGGTCTGGATACTTTCCGAATGCACTGTATACTGATTACTCATTCTCTGCTATCCATTTCTTACAGTGAAGTGGTAGGGCCCCTAGGGGAAGGGCTTAGGGGCCGAAATGAAACCATGCCAACAGGAGCCACATACCACAAAGAAGGTGGGTATCTATATCCACAACAAGACATTTCTCACAGAAAGAACTGTGTATTCAAAAGTTGCCAAAAATGAATTCTACCATCTCATCCATTACCTTCACTTAAAGTCAAACATGATCATATGTATCAATCAATAGTCTGGTAGAATCAGGAGTATTATTTTTTATAAGCAAACTCACTAAAAAGGGATGAATAAAATGCAATGTGCTTTACGAAGAATCCAAACAGCCATTACAAGAGACATTTTATTCTTAACATCCAACATTAGGGCTATTGATGGTTATTGACAATGTCTTAAGTGTTTGGAATTTTATACTGAAGCTGAAAAAAGTTGTCATTATGTCCACATTATGAACAACACAATTAAATACCCTATAATTTGTAGGGATGCACAATATATAAAATCGGTGAGCATATCAGAATCGGCCAATATTAGCTAAAAATGCCAACATCGGCATGATGTCTAGTTTAACGCTGATGTCCAAAACCGATGTCAAAGCTGACATGCATACCTATATAACGTAGGCAGATGGCGTAATGACGCCACGAAAAATACAGTGTTACACAGAACAAAAGCAGAAAAATACTAAGTGCACACTTCCAACAATTAAACAAGTTCAAGTCCAGCAGTCATTTGAAAGAGTAAGAACATTTCAGCGAGACAACTCAAAGGTGAAATCAATTAACGCCAAGATAATGGAATTCATTGGCCTTGACAATCAACCGTTCTCTGTCGTGGGTGATGTTGGCTTTCGTCGACCAAGAAGGCACTATTTTTCAGATGTTGCCCTACCGGAGTTACACAGTATTGTTGAAACACATCCATGAGCTACTTGCTATGGGGGTCACTGCTATTAACTTCACGACTGACATTTGGACCAGCGATGTCAGCCCCATGAGCATGCTGTCTGACAGCACAGTGGGTCAACAAGGATTTTGTACTGAGGAAAGCTGTATTGCATGCTCAAGAATATGCCGGTTCTCATACCACTGCTTCCATTTCAATGGCACTTGAGAACATGTTTGAAACTTGGAAACATGAACACTCCTAGGGCCATTTTCTCTGAGCCTCTATACTGTGTAGACAGACACCATGCCCGATGCTAGGTACAAGGACCGCTACTTCGATACAGACAAGAAACAGGGTTTACGTGAAATGTTAGACACAGCTGGACAAGATGGAAACGGACACAGTGACAGTGCGCACCGATGAAGAGAGGCCACGGACAGACAGAGCTGAAACTTCACTGCTTGACATGTATGATGAAATCCTGGTTGAGAATGAAACGACTGAACAAATGAACAAGGAAACAGCACAGCAAGTAAATGAAAAATAGGTTCTGATTATATTTTACTGGTAATGGGGACATACATACATGCCAACAAAATAACTTTGGTCAGAGTGTGTGTAACCTTTATTTAACTAGGCAAGTCAGTTAGGAACAAATTCTTATTTACAATGACGGCCTAGGAACAGTGGGTTAACTGCCTTGTTCAGGGACAGAACAACAGACTTTTACCTTTTCAGCACGGGGATTCGATCTAGCAACCTATCGGTTACTGGCCCAACGCTCTAACCACTAAGCTACCTGCCGCCGTAATGTAGAATGTTCATTTAAATTATGTTGACTGATGTGGCTCATGCAATAGAATGTATTTTTTTTTTATGCCAATTGAGCTGAATCAACAAATCACAGCCCATATTGATGGGTACACTTCCTGCTTTTACTTCCAACTTTGCTCCTATGGGTACACTCGCAATGTCCGCCACCCATTATGCCATCATTCATTTGAATGAGGATTCCTGTTCTATTCATTCTATTTCTATAGCAGTACATGCAGTCAGGACACATTTTTTTATTTTTTTATATATATATAAATGTGTTCATTAAAAAAATATATAGATAACCAATGCGACTCAAAACGGTTATGACCGAGACCACGGTCATTTGGCTGGTCATTTTACAGTCATCCAAAATTCCATGACTGTCACGGCCCTACCTTCTAATACACAAATGTATATTTTAGTTAATAACATCAACACTAATCTACGAAATAATCCAATAAATCATGAAAATAGAGGTGTGTGTCAAAATATGACTAATCTATTTATGCTGAGCTGTGAATGATATCAATTTGGCCTTCTTAAGTAGTCACAAAAAAGGGATTCCTTGAAATTCACTTAACATCTTCAGCAGAGATCATTGACCCTTCCACAGCACGATCATGTATAATTGGGTCGAACTGCACTTCACACCCGCTTGAGAAAATGTGGCTCCTGGTGGGTTTCTTTCTCATTTACTACCAAGAAGCAGTAAACTTTCCACAATGTAGTCTATTCCATATGCTTCTTCTGAAAGAACGTTCTAGAATTTCTGATTCTCTGTAAAAATGAAAATGCGGAGATGCTAAACAATACTTAATAAAAGGAATGCAGCAAAACTGAAGCGCATGCCGACGCACTCAAAACAAACAATATTGAAGAGATGAAAATAGTCAAAACATGATTGGACCGTTATCGAGTACGTGAGAGGTCGGGGAGATTTCCATATGCATGGAGACAATCTGACACATCTGGGCATTTTAAACAGTCAATGAAATTCACCAGACATTCTAATCCAGCAGACAGTACATTTCAGCAAACATTCTAAAATCAGCAGAAACCAATTAGACAATTACATATTATTTGTATGAAATAATTGTTACATGACTGTAGAGCCCACTGCCACTGGTTTCATTTGGTAAACAAGTTACAAAACAAACAGTCATGTCCTGTGTTGCCTAGCCTACAGGCCATACAGACACCTAATAAGTATGTATCTATCTTGCCTACCATTTCTCAGAGCAAGCTACTCCACATTTAGACACAATTATTTCCAGAACCAGGCATTCACGCTGACATTAATCTATGTAATTACACCTTAACACCGTGTGAGATATGGGGGCAATGACAAGGGGACCGACAACTTCCCCAAAATAACCCACAGGGTAAGGTGTTTTGAACTGATGCAGGGGGGTATTTTGAACACTTTCGATGCCAGAACAAAAACAATAAACACGAGGCGTCGGCTTGTTTGTCATGAAATGGTTTTCAGAGGGTCTACTCTACAGTCCATCTAAATCGATTCAAGCGCTACATGTAACACCTGAGTTTCGCCCTGGTGACCTATTTGACTTGCTCAAACATACACAACCGTCCTATAGCCTACTTGAGGACATCGGGGCCGACATAACGTTACAGTAGGCAGGCTGCGCCTCGCTCGCTAGACGTCTCTGAGTAGCCTGCCATCTACGGGGCTGTGGGCGACCCGAACACAAACCGCAGCCAAAATAATGGTGCCACAAACACTTTTTCCATGCTATTTATGAAAATAACATCGAAATAATTATCTATTATACCACTACTTAGTCTGAAACCCCAAGGATATCGTATGCTAGCAAGCTACAGCTATCGATTTTGCATGGCAGAAGGGGTTTCGTTCTCCGAAGCGAAAATAGGTTATGCACTCCTTTTTGGACGGGCTCCGAACGCAACTTCAACACTCGGCACTCGAAAATCGTTAAGGAAGAAATATTTGAGAGATATTAACTTACACACTCCGACGACTCCGTCATACTATGCCTGGAGAAGCGTCGAAATAGTGCTGGACTGGTGTGATGGCTGAACTGATCTCTGTACTGACTGGGGGAGAGCTGGGGAGTGGAGAGAGGACGGTGGCTGCCTGCGCGATGTGCTTTGCTCTTCCTGGTTCGGCTTCACGGATTTGCAGAAAACTTCATTTTAACCAATTGCTATACAGACGAGCCTCGCTGACATCCCAGTCTTCCAATAGCGAAAAGGCCTGGCGGTTAATTTCAAGACTAAAACCCCAAATATTTGTCGAATATGCGTCCCCCTGCGAAGTGTCTCGAATTAACTTGATTCAACTCGGTTAATTGCACCGGCTATGGAGCGATGTTGTCCGCCCTCAACGCCAGCCTCACCCTGTCATTTTGTCGTGACCAGACCACATTGAGTAAACCACTAGCTATATTTCCACACGTCTCCTGGTGTGTACAGCTATCACAACATTGTAATGTACACCCAAGAGAATGTAAAACATGCAGGGAAACACCAGTTCATTCTCATTGCCTGTGGTGGAATAAAATGAGAACGCTTTTCAAATAATAACCCTCCATTTTATTGGCCTAATTGATTTCTTAGCGTGCCCAAACAGTTAATTGGATATGGAAATAATTATAATTTCAATCAATATATTACAAAGCCTAACACTCACTATTATAGGGTCCAAATGATTGAACCTTTGGACCAGGCATAAGCTGCTTCATGTGTATTAGGCTACCGCTATTACCGGTTTTATTAATCGCTTTATTACAGTATCTATTGCTGTATTATAGGTACATGCAAACACCACCCAGTCATATTGCAGAGGAAATTAATCGAGCGCATTAATAATATGCGGGCCTCCACACTCCGTGTAATAACGGGCAAATTAATATGATAAATTATAGTGATTAGGTCCTAGTTTTGTGTTGGTGTCAGGTGAGTACAATGTAATAATGCATAGGCAGCAATTCTCAATAGTCTGGAGTTGCTTCCTCTCATTGTCTCCTTTCCTTCAGCAGCACAGATATGAAGGAACTGGACAGCTGAAAGCAAATCCCCAGTGGGTATCCACCATATTGCTTTTCCTTGGTATGGGTTTTCAGATATAAGCAGATGAATGAGAGGAAGCTCCTTTAGACTATCAAGATTAAGGAGAGGAGACAAGTAGAGGAAGCTGTTGAAGACTATTAAGATGAACCCTATACGATTTTAAATCCCCCACAACACCATGTGCATTAAGGTGAAACATGTGTGATTTCAAGGCCGAGACATCTGGCCACGCGACCACCAATCGTCGCTCTTTCAGTTGTAGGCTGTGTTTCCAGAGTATCCATATTTAAGCCACGGTAATCTTTGTTTAAAAAAATGTAGTTGAATGTCTGTCAATTGCATCATTTCGGTCAGAAAATTGGTTGAGGAAAAGGATTTGAGCTGCAAACTGAACAGAATGTAAATTATCAGATAACTTGAAGGCTTCAACTGAAACAACTGACATTGCTTCTGTATGCCATTTCTATAGATAGAGCCATCTCGATATGTGTAACATCTGTCCTATATACAAGTTAAACATTTCACTTTAAATCACACAGCAACCATACATTGGATAATAATAACCAGTTAATAAACATTTTACACAGCCGTTCATATGACTGACAATTTGACATATTTCATTGATATGTCAATAACTGAGGGCACAATCAGTAGTCAACTCCTGAAAAGTGCACTTCAGCTAAGCTAAATGCACTACCGTTTTTCAGTTTCACACTGCACTGTCACAACAGTCCCAAGCCAGTAGCCTATCAGGAGTCCACTGCATTATAGGCTGATGAGACCTCTGTGATACAACAAAATTAAGCATAATGCAAACAAGAACAAATATCTTATTGTCACATACACAGATAAATGCAGTGAAATGTGTTGTTTTACAGGGTCAGCCATTACTGCGCCCCTGGAGCAAATTCGGGTTATTTGATTTTTCACCTTGTCGGCTCGGGTATTCGCCTTAACCACTAGGCTACCGGCTGCTTCCCTACAAAACTACAGCTAGTGACTGAATAACTTTTATATACTATAGCCAACTACAGTACCCTCTACCCCAGAGATTAATGTCTAATCGACAATAAACCAGGGCGTCAAAGAGTAACTTTATCTGTTCACCCAAAGCCTTATAATCCTGGAAAATGGAGACAAAAATCACTTTAATAATATTAAAACAAAAACAAGGAACCAAAAATCCTTGCATTGCCAAGATTTAAACTACACAGTTTTAAGGTGATATATTAATCACAAACTCTATCCGTGGGCTGTTCACAAACAATATAAAGTCATGGAATTGTTTTTCAGCTCTGGTAATATGTAGCAGGAAGGAGAGAAAGAGCAGAGTGACTAATACAAAGTGGTAATTTCCCAAACCATTTATCTGATGACACTTCCATGCTGTACCATCTTCCCCACCTAATGGCAAGGGAACATTTTTGTGCTGTTGTTTCCAGGGGAGTTTTATCACAGTCAGTGACACCCTTTAGTTTAGAATGACAAATACTTCCCATTCTCCTGTCCTCCATACAGGTCTGACTGGAATTGTTGTAATGATGTTGCACCCCAAACTTCATCTACACCTGTGAGAGATGGGCTATACTGTGTGAGGGGGACATCTGTAGAAGGGCAGTTTTGTGTAAAAGTCAACCTGAGTATGTGTAGCTCATGGGGATGTGTGAAACTTATTCCTCAGCCCAAGTGTCCCCACTTGCGCCTGCAAATAGCTAGCTTTTTGCGTGGCGCCGACAGGTAAGATGCTTCAGGAGGGCGGTCACGTGTGCTAGCAAGGCAGAGGTCCTGGGTCCGAGCCTCGTTGTGAGCCGAATCAGGAAGAAGCGGTACTGACTAAGCAAGAAGTGTGACGTCTTTTACACATTCACATTAAAGTTAGTCATTTCCATAATTATCCTTAAGGTCTACAGTATATGTTGGAGTTCAGGCTTTATTTGAAAAGTAGGAAATGTACTAAATTTGAACCATTACAGAGTAATCCAAGGCTATTAGAATGGGCTCAAATAGCTTGTTTTTCCACTCACAGCTGTCCCCCAGTGTTAGTTATGAAGATGAGATGTTAATGAAGCAATGCAAACCAAATTGAAGTGTCTTGAGTTTCGTTTGCGCGTTCTACAGTCTTATAAAGATAGCAGGTGACTGGGACAGGCAATGTTACAAAACATTTGTATGATTTTTTTGTGGTAAAACATGCACCTTACATCAGATCTTGAAATGTTCTCTGTGAAGCTAACTTTCATCAAGGTTATATATGGTCTATAATTGGTTTCTCCCTTTTCATTGTCAGTATCCTTTTTCAGCATGTTGATATCTGTAACATCCGTAACAGCTGTGGATGTGATGGCTATTGAGATATATATATATATCACACACATATCATATACACACAGTGCATTCGGAAAGTATTCAGACCCCTTGACTTTCTCCACATTTTGTTACGTTACAGCCCTATTCTAAAATTGATTAAATTGCTTTTTTCTCCATCAATCTACACACAATACCCCATAATGACATCACAATACCCCATAATGACATAGCTAAAACTTCTAAACCTGTTTTTGCTAATTTATTAACAAATTAAAAAAACATACGTATTCAGACCCTTTACTCAGTACTTTGTTGAAACACCTTTGGCAGCAATTACAGCCTTGAGTCTTCTTGGGTATGATGCTGCAAGCTTGGCACACCTGCATTTGGGGAGTTTCTCCCATTCTTCTTTGCAGATCCTCTCAAGCTCTGTCAGGTTGGATGGGGAGCGTCGCTGCACAGCTACTTTCAGGTCTCTCCAGATATGTTAGATCGGGTTCAAGTCCGGGCTCTGGCTTGGCCACTGAAGGACATCCAGAGACTTGTCCCGAAGCCATTTCTGCATTGTCTTGGCTGTGTGCTTAGGGTCATTGTCCTGTTGGAAGGTGAACCTTCACCCCATTCTGGAGGTCCTGAGCGCTCTGGAGCAGGTTTTCATCAAGGATCTCTGTATTTAGCTTCGTTCATCTTTCCCTTGATCCTGATTAGTAACCCAGTCCCTGCCGCTGAAAAACATCCCCACAGCATGATGCTGCCACCACCATGATTCACTGTATGGATGGTGCCAGGTTTCCTCCAGACGTGACGCTTGGCATTCCAGCCAAATAGTTCAATATTGTTTCTCAATGGTCGGAGATTCCTTTAGGTGCCTTTTGGAAGGAAGGACAACCAGAAGGACAACCATCTCTGCAGCACTCCACCAATCGGGTCTTTATGGTAGAGCGGCCAGACGGATGCCACTCCTCAGTAAAAGGCACATGACAGCCCACTTGGAGTTTGCCAAAAGGCACCTAAAGACTCAGACCATGAGAAACAAGATTATCTGGTCTGATGAAACCAAGATTGAACTCTTTGGCCTGAATGCCAAGTGTCACGTCTGGAGGAAAACTGGCACCATCCCTACGGTGAAGCAAAGTGGTGGCAGCATCATGCTGTGGGGATGTTTTTCAGTGGCATGGAAGACCAGTCAGGATCGAGGGAAAGATGAACAGAGCTAAGTACAGAGAGATCCTTGATGAAAACCTGCTCTAGAGCACTCAGGACCTCAGACTGGGGCGAAGGACAACAATCCTAAGCACACAGCCAAAACAACGCAGGAGTGGCTTCGGGACAAGTCTCTGAATGTTCTTGAGTGGCCCAGCCAGAGCCTGGACTTGAACCCAATCAAACATCTCTGGAGACCTGAAAATAGCTGTGCAGAGACGCTCCTCATCTAACCTGACAGAGCTTGAGAGGATCTGCAGAGAAGAATGGGAGAAACTCCCCAAATACAGGTGTGCTAAGCTTGTAGCATCATACCCAAGAAGACTTGAGGCTGTATTCGCTTGCAAAAGTGCTTCAACAAAGAACTGAGTAAAGGGTCTGAATACTTATGTAAATGTAATATTTCTGTTTGTTTTTTTATATACACACTACCGTTCAAAAGTTGGGTCACTTAGAAATTTCCTTGCTTTCCATGAAAAACATGCATGAAATGAGTTGCAAAATGAACAGGAAATATAGTAAAAATGTTGACAAGGTTATAAATAATGATTTTAATTTAAATAATAATTGTGTCCTTCAAACTTTGTTTACGTCAAATAATCCTCCATTTGCAGCAATTTCAGCCTTGCAGACCTTTAGCATTCTAGTTGTCAATATGTTGAGATAATCTGAAGAGATTTCACCCTATGCTTCCTGAAGCACCTCCCACAAGTTGGATTGGCTTGATGGGCACTTCTTACATACCATACAGTCAAGATGCTTCCACAACAGCTCAATAGGGTTGAGATCCGGTGACTGTGCTGGCCACTCCATTACAGACAGAATACCAGCTGACTGCTTCTTACCTAAATAGTTCTTGCATAGTTTAGAGCTGTGCTTTGGGTCATTGTCCTGTTGTTGGAGGATATTGGCTCCAATTAAGTGCCGTCCACAGGGTATGGCATGGAGTTGCAAAATTGAGTGATAGGGATCTTGAAGAAGGAAGGCTTTTACCCTGTACAAATCTTCCACTTTACCACCACCAAAGCACCCCCAGACCATCACATTGCCTCACCCATGCTTGACAGATGGCGTCAAGCACTCCTCCAGCATCTTTTCATTTTTCTGCGTCTCGCGAATGTTCTTCTTTGTGATCCAAACACCTCAAACTTAGATTTGTCTGTCCATAACACTTTTTTCCAATCTTCCTCTGTCCAGCATCTGTGTTCTTTTGCCCATCTTAATCTTCTTTTTATTGGCCAGTCTGAGATATGGCTTTTTCTTTGCAACTCTGCCAAGAAGGCTAGCATCCCGGAGTCGCCTCTTCACTGTTGATGTTGAGATTGGTGTTTTGCGGGTACTATTTAATGAAGCTGCTAGTTGAGGACTTGTGAAGCGTCTGTTTCTCAAAGTAGACACTAATGTACCCGTCCTCTTGCTCAGTTGTGCACCGGGGTCTCCCACTCCTCTTTCTATTCTGGTTAGAGCCAGTTTGCGCTGTTCTGTGAAGGGAGTAGTGTACAGCGTTGTACGAGATCTTCAGTTTCTTGGCAATTTATCACATGGAATAGCCTTCATTTCTCAGAACAGGAATAGACTGACGAGTTTCAGAAAGTTTTTTGTTTCTGGCCATTTTGAGCCTGTAATCGAACCCACAAATGCTGATGCTCCAGATACTCAACTAGTCTAAAAAAAAAGCCAGTTTTATTAATTCTTTAATCAGAACAACAGTGTTCAGCTGTGCTACCATAATTGCAAAAGGGTTTTTCTAATGATCAATTAGCCTTTTAAAATTATAAACTTAGATTAGCTAACACAACGTGCAATTGGAACACAGGAGTGATTGTTGCTGATAATGGGCCTCTGTACACCTATGCCGTCATTTACAACATTAACAATGTCTACACTGTATTTCTGATCAATTTCATGTTATTTTAAATGGACAAAAAAAAAATGATTTCAAAAACAAGGACATTTCTAAGTGACCACTAACTTTTGAACGGTAGTGTATACATTTGCAAAAAGTCTACAAACCTGTTTTTGCTTTGTCATTATGGGGTATTGTGTTTAAATTGATGAGGGGAAGAAAACAATTTAATCAATTTTAGAATAAAGCTGTAACATAACAAAATGTGGAAAAAGTCAAGGGGTCTGGATACTTTCCGAATGCACTGTATACCTCATCTTCAGAAGCTTGTGCAGTCACCACTTTGTGTGCTTATATTCTTCAGACTTTTACTGAAGCAATTGCCGATATCTCTAAAATTGTGTTCTAGAGAAGATTATTTTGTCAAATGTATGCCGAAATGCATTTCTGACACATGGCAATACTGTTTTTTTATTTTAAAAATCTGTGAAGAGTCCTGGGGCCTCATTTATCAAAGGTGCATGCGCACCCAAAAGTGTGCATATCTCAAAGTACAGCTCAGACCACGCGTACACAATTTCTGGGAGTTGATCAGTTGTATTGCAAGCAAATATTGTTCTTATGGGGAATTTGAAGCGTTCGATGCACAGGAATTATAATAATGGTAGGCTAACAAAAACTTTCAAACGTGGGCCTAATGATAAAACAGATGCATTTGGTTAGGAGATCGCATAGCAGCATGTAGCCTAATGTGTTTACTTTACTTTATAGGCCTAAATCATATACTGCAGGACATGTCTCTCCTTTTCTGACATGACTGGGTTATTCCAGCTGCACAACAAATATTAGGCTACTATTTATCCATTGCTCATTCAATAGCCAAGTATGCGCGAAAGTAAATAAACCAGTAGCCTTTTGACAGTATATGCTAGTATTGCTGTGTGGTAGGAGCACGAAATCATGGCCTATTTAATCTCAGAGACTATTTTTATTTTACCTTTATTTAACTAGGCAAGTCAGTTAAGAACAAATTATTATTTTCAATGACGGCCTAGGAACAGTGGGTTAACTGCCTTGTTCAGGGGCAGAACGACAGATTTTTACCTTGTCAGCTCGGGGATTCGATTTTGCAATCTTTCGGTTACTAGTCCAGCGCTCTAACCACTAGGCTACCTGCCGCCCAAAGGCAGGAGATAGAAACACAATCATGTCCTGAAACAAAATATTGAACAACAATTTGTCTTTTTTCATAGAAGTGTGGGCTGAAGCATTTACTTTTAAATTGTTGAAAAGACAATCTTGCAGAATGCATTTTAAGTTGGAAAAGTCACTGCAAAAGATTACCACATTCTGCCCACACCTCTACAGAACTGTAATACATTTTGCCATTGCGCTTTAGAAACCATCATGGCCCAGTTCCAACATCTCAAAATCATACAGCAAATGAGAGCGTTGTTGTTAGCATACAAGGTGGAGAGAGGGCGTTTTCCAGGCAGGGTTGTACCAATGATTTAAATATACACTAGATCACTGACAGGGGGCGCTTTATTATGAATATCTACATTTGTTTTTGCCACGTTTATTCTATTACAGAAACCTTAAATGCATACTTTTAAATTATGTGAGCTAAACATACAAAGAAAAAATAAACATAAAACATCTTCCTTAAAGTGTACTTTAAAAAAAAAGTTCTAATGTTACCTTCCCCCACCACAACAACAAAAATACATGTCATTTTGTCCTTGACACATTTAATTGAAATACTGTAGAAGTCAAGGAATTCCTACGGAGGACTGGTCCTTCTGGGGAGTGCCAGTAAGGCTGATCGGTGGCTTCAAAGCCTCTCACTGGCCAATACACCGCATCAGCCATCCAGGGTTTATATCATTGGTTGTTACGCTTGTTCACGAGCGTAGAAATATAGTATGGCTCTGATCTATTAATGAACACATGCGCATGTGTTGCGTGTGACAGTTTGATAAATCCCAATCATTTATTGCGCACGCAAATCCTAGAATCTCCACATATGCAAGAATTTTGTGAGAAATTTACACAGTTGATAAATTAGGCCCCTGGAGTCTTTTTCAAATTAAAGCCCCCCAAAATATAATGACTTTATCCAGTGTCTATTAAAGTAGATTGGCAGTATAGGCACATGTAAGACCTATATGGTCTCATTTGCATATTTTGATATACACTATATATACACAAAGGTATGCGGACAACCCTTCAAATTAGTGGATTCAGCTATTTCAGCCACACCCATTGCTGACAGGTGCAATCTCCATAGACAAACATAGGCAGTAGAATGGTCTTACTGAAGAGCTCAGTGACTTTCAACATTGGAACATCATAGGATGCCACCTTTAACAAGTCAGTTCGTCAAATATCTGCCCTGCTAGAGCTGCCCCGGTCAACTGTAAGTGCTGTTATTGTGAAGTGGAAATGTCTAGGAGCAACAACGGCTCAGCCGCAAAGTGGTAGGCCACACAAGTTCACAGAACGGGACCGCCGAGTGCTGAAACGCATAGCGCTTAAAAATCGCCTGTCCTCGGTTGCAACACTCACTACCAAGTAGTAGCTGGCTCTGGAAGCAACGTCAGCACAAGAACTGTTCGTCAGGATCCTCATGAAATGGGTTTCCACGGCCGAGCAGCAGCACACAAGCCTAAGATCACCATGCGCAATGCCAAGCGGCGGCTGGAGTGGTATAAAGCTTGCCGCCATTGGACTGGGGCAGTGGAAACGCATTCTCTGGAGTAATGAATCACGCTTCACCATCTGGCAGTACGACGGATGAATGTGGGTTTGGCGGATGTCAGGAGAACACTACCTGCCCGAATGCATAGTGCCACCTAAAGTTTGGTGGAGGAGGAATAATGGTCTGGGGCTGTTTTTCATGGATCGGGCTAGGCCCCTTAGTTCCAGTGAAGGAAAATCTTAACGCTACAACATACTATGTCATTGTAGACGATTCTGTGCTTCCAACTTTGTGGCAACAGTTTAGGGAAGGCACTTGCCTGTTTCATAATGACAATGCCCCCATGCACAAAGCGAGGTCCATACAGAAATGGTTTGTCGAGATCAGTGTGGAGGAACTTGACTGGCCTGCACAGAGCACTGACCTCAACCCCCTCGAACACCTTTGGGATGAATTGGAACACCGACTGCGAGCCAGGCCTAATCACACAACATCAGTGCCCTCCATCACTAATACGCTTGTGGCTGAATGGAAGTAATTCCCCTGCAACAATGTTCCAACATCTAGTGGACAGCCTTCCCAGAAGAATGGAGGCTGTTATAGCTGCAAAGGAGGGACCAACTCCATATTAATGCCCATGATTTTGAAATGAGATGTTCGGTGTCGTACGCACACACACCATGAAACTGACTCAGAGAAACATGCGACAAAGAACATAACAACATAAGTTAAGGAAGCACAAAGCTTAATACATGTGTTATAAAGGATCATAAGAAGGATAAAGTTTTAAACTAAACTAAATGTTATGCTCGTTGTTGAGTCATGCATCCAGGTGGGTTAGCAAGCTAATAATAATTTGATTTGTGAAATAGAGGACAAATAAGCACATATGTGCATGTTTGTATTCACAAGCACGTGATGAATTTGAAATATGTTTTTGTGCAGATCCCACTCTCCCTAGGCGGAGTGGGGTCACGGCCAGGTTCTACCAATGACGACCCTGGAGCAATTAGGGTTTAGTGCCTTGCTCAAGCGCACGTCGACATTTTTCACCTTGTCGGATCGGGGATTCGAACTAGCGACATTTCGTTTACTGGCCCAACGCTCTAACTGCTAGTCTACCTGCCACCATATAAAATAATAATATATTAGGCTGTAACATTGCCTAATTGTTGTATTTATTGAAGACTAAACATCAATTTATTGGTAACTACACCAGATTTCAAAACTAATTGCACGCTTTTGAATCACAACATCGACTCTATTGCTCCGAATGCTCACTTCTTGGCTAGCACGAGTAGCAGTGACACAGTAGCACAGTGGTTTCCAACCAGGGGTACTAGGACTCCTGGGGGTACTTGGCCTATCCACAGGGGGTACTTGAGAAGACTCATGAGACCATAGGCTTACTGGTAAAATGCACATGAGTGGTTACTTCAGGGGTACTCCAAGCAGAGCAAAGTTCAGATGGTGGTACAGTAACCGAAAAAGGTTGGGAACCACTGCAGTAGCATACACGGGCTGGAGTGGATGACCACTATACATCGCGCACGCTTTTAGGCTAGCAGCACAGCCAAGTACCACTCCCCGAAACAATTTCCTATTTTCATGGCTACTTCACTCATTAACGCACACACACACGACTCGAAACAAACACAGCAAACGCAATCGCCATCACTGGAAGAACAGCGAAATAGTATGGGCTAGTTTAGTGGCATTATCTAGCTAGCTAGCTACCTAGCTACTCCACGAACGAACCCATGAGAAAAGAGGCAGCAACGCAAGCTACTCACCCGTATGGGTCTCCGTGGCACTCCTGTCCTAATTGGCACGCTAACAATCTGCAATCTTGGTATAATACTCTCCAGGACACCTTGTTGTTTAACAGAGGTGGATAGCTAACAACTACGAACTATCTAGCTAGCTAGTTGTCCGATGCTGGGGCTGCTGGATTCTGCTCTTTACTTGAAGTGCTTGTCTCAGCGAACGTCAATGTCGCCGAATTAGATGTGGCTTCCTCTAGCCTTTCCACACTCTTTTCGAGGACCCCCCAAAAACAATCGACGAAAGAAGTAAACAACTCCAAGCATCATCCTATTCGCCGAAAGGTACTCCCTAGCGTTAGCTACATCAACTCAAACACGGACCTATTTCCACACACGAGTTGATACCGTTGATTGGGGCGGGCTAAAGTGTAGAGATACACGTCGCTTTATCCGTTATGGCACTGTGCAACCTAGCTGCACTGTGTGGCAGTTTTCAGTTGCGCACCAGTGACAAATAAGGCTGCTCGCCAGAAACCCAAGTGCTGGAGCTAAGCTACTCTGTTGCACTGGCTGTGAAAAGTGTACCAATCCTCAGCAGACCCGGGCTTCAACACAGGTAAAACATCTCAGAACTGTTTTCTTCGCATGTAAAAAAATATATATAATTTTTTTGGCAGTGTAGCGTATTTTACATAACAGCATCACCCAGGAGGGGTGTGTGTCCGATCACATTTGAGGACAACATGGAGATACTTTTAAAAGGGGCACCAGCGCTTGGTCGGCAATCGTTCAACAGCAATATAGGGGGTATTGGGCCTTTACGGGTCCGTCCTCCAGGATGCAACTTTTTATATAGTATAGCCTAAACTTGAGTTAATGAACATGCATCCATTTTAGACAAGGCTACCACAAAATTAACAGGTGGAGACACTCAAACACAGGCTATCCTCCTGCAAATGTTTCTATTATTTAGCATATTTGAGGAATCACAGGCCTAAACAACCACGGATCTGAGCATCTTTGTATATGAGATCTGGAGACTACCACTGCAGACGACATAGTAAATGGCCCAACAGCGTTTCAATTAGTTCATTCATGCACGGCTACCTACTCAATTGTCTTCACAATCCTTTTGGGGCAAATAGAGGCTGGACTTCGCTCTAATATTGCCTTTGATATTGGGTGCGTTCGTAAATTCAATCTGGAGTGCCAGAGAGCGCTGAGTGAGCTCTGTGCGTTCGTAAATTCAGAGCGTTGTCAGATTGTCTGCTCGTAAATTCAAAGCGTTTCTCACAATGGCAGTCAAGCACCCAAGCTAACTGGCTAAAGTTAGCTAGCTTGCTAGCTATTTCCAGATATTAATGAGCGAACTCCTCACTCTGGCCATTTTACCTGCCCATAGCAGGGCTGTTTTCATGTTATCCAGAGCGTTGGTGACTGTAACTGTGCTGCCGGCAACAATTTAATTAAGCTTTTTTTGCCGATTTTTACAACACCGGCCATATTCAACTGGTGTTGAGCGTCCTTAGTCAGCAACTGTTGTTGCAGAATGTGAGAATGTGAAATGCATTGGTTGCCATGGTTTTCAACCACCCCTAACCAACCCTAATCACCTAAATCAAGATTCGGTATTGAAAAATCATTAGTGACCCCTAACTCAGCAAAGTGGCATAAACCTCCCTGAATACTAGAAATTGCTTTCTTGCCTAGCAGTAAGGAGCGTGAGACTGTAGCCAAAATGTGTTACTCTCCAGCAGCATTTCATTTAATAGGTGGAGTTATGATGCATTCTATATTATTGTAGTCATCCTCGCTGTATGAGCCACGTTAAAATTCCCAAGCGGGTTAACCCTATTGGTGAGATGCGTAGGGTGTTTGCCTTTCACGCCTGGGATCCGTTCGCTACATTGGTGTCAGAAGTGAGATGGCAGCCGTGAGGGGGCAACCGGACGTGTGAGGGGGGCCGTGGCAGGTCGAAGCATGGGGAATTGCCTTCCCGTTCGGAGGGTGCAGTGTAGCAATCCTCTCGCTATATGAGCCACACTACAATTCCCATTAAATGGGTTAACCCTATTGGTGCGATGCATATGTTGATTGCCTTTTACACCAGCAACTTGGGTTTGCATCCCTGTCCCTCCATTCGCTACATTATAATACCAAAGCCACACAACTGCAGTGGGATCTGCTTCTACAATATAGCTAAAATTTTCTTCATTTTACCCTCAAAAGAAGTTCGGCGTCCGGCTGAAATCGTTATCAGTGTGCTAGCTTAGCAGGATTAGCTTCCTCCCTCTCTGAATACAACTCGGGGTAAACGGTCTGAACCACAGTTCGAACCCAGTGCCCTCGGCCTCACTAACACAGATGACTGCCCTCCTTGACAACATACTAACCAGTTGAGCTATGGAAAAGGATCCAATTCAGCAGTTACATTGGCGACATTTCCAGCTAGCTGTGGAGTAGAGCTTTTCACGGGTCCTGGTGGGAACTAATTACCCAGGACCCGACCGGGACCCCATTGGGTTTGAGTCCAAAATTCAAACTTTTCCCTCAGGTCTGGGTCGGGTCCTGTTTTATTGTCATCGGGTCTCGGGTCTATGTAACCTAAGCTGATAGACCTGAGTGGACTCGAATGGACCTGACCACGGCTCTGCATAGCCTATAGCATATTTATTTTCGAATAAGATTAATTTACTGACTTATAGAAGGCCTAGAAGGCCTAGCACACATATAAATACCTATTTGTTTATCAGAAGAGCAACTTGGCTGATAAACATAATTTTTTTGTCACTCGGGTCCAATCGGTTTTGATCTAGACCCGGACCCATTAGGGTACGGGTTGGGTCTAGGTCTGGTTGTCCTCGGGTCCATTCGGGTTCGGGTCCCCCTTTAATAAAAAATATCAGGTCCATTCATATCCGGGTCTGATTGTCCTCGGGTCTGTTCGGACCAACTTTTTGGACCCGAGAAGACCTCTACTGTAGAGTGAGCTTACGGCACGTTCACGCACCCCCTCTAAACTCGCTTCACAGCGACTCCAGCTGTTGAGCTGAGCACTACGCTTACGGCGCGTTCTTGTCTCCGTTACACAGTGACATGCCCCTGGTATAATCTGCTGTGTTTTTCATGTTGGTTTATTTTATTTTAGGCTCATAAGAAGTGCATTGTCCGGATACATGCCATAGGCCACTTTATATTCCACTGTGTTTTGTATTTTTGTTTATTTGTCCGTTTTAATTTTTTTATCTTGGTAACCAGAGCAACAACAATGTCACAACGCATATGATGGAAAATTACTTAATTACCCATAATGCTTATTGACTTAACATTCCATTGTAATTCTAATTACCATGGCAATTATGTGTCACAATACTAATTATATTTATATGCTGTATGGCAGGCCAGTGACTTTTGCAACCAAATTATATTACTTTGTCCAATCGCACACAGGCTTTTATGGTCACACAAGGTGCCACCTATGGATTCAAAATGAGTAGCCTTACAATTATTTACATGGCCCCAGTTCCATTTGCAACCTAATACGTTTTTAGAAAAATAACCATAACATTTCAAATAGATACGAAATTGTAGTTCTCAAAGATGCAATTGCAAATGAATTAATCAAATCCAATGATTTACTAACAAGTATAGACAACCTAGATGAGAAACTATTGAGAATGGTAGCAGACTGTATTGCCACCCCTATTTGTCATGTCTTTAACCAAAGCCTAAAGGAGTGTGTATGTCCACAGGTGTGGAAGAAAGCGAAAGTAATTCCACTTTCAAAAAATAGTAAGAGAGTAAAGCACCCTTTCCTGACTCAAACAGCCACCCAATCAGTTTGCTGCCTGTTCTTCGTAAACTGATGGTGAAAATTGTGTTTGCGGTATCCCTCAGGGAAGTTGCCTTGGGCCGATGTTTTTATCTGTTTTTTTAAAAGCTGAACTTGTTTTTTGCCTTAGTAATCTCTGGTGGCATAGCATTCCACGATTACTTTATACGTACAGTGCCTTCAGAAAGCATTCACACCAAATTTTGTTGTGTTACAGCCTGAATTTAAATTAGATTAAATTGAGATGTTTGTCACTGACCTACACACAATACCCCATAATGTCAGTTATTTTTTATTTTACAAATTAATAAAAAATGTAAAGCTGAAATGTCTTAAGTCAATAAGTATTTAACCCCTTTTAGGCAAGCCTAAATAAATTCAGGAGTAAACATTTTCTTAACAATAAGTTGCATTGACTCACTCTGTGTGCAATAATAGTGTTTAGCATGATTTTTCAATGACTACCTCATCTCTGTACCCCTAACATACAATTATCTGTAAGATCCCTCAGTCGAGCAGTGAATTTCAAACACAAAGGCCAGGGAGGTTTTGCAATGCCTCACAAAGAAGGGCACCTATTGGTAGATGGATAAAAATGTAAAAGCAGACATTGAATATCACTTTGAGCATGGTGAAGTTATTAATTACACTTTGGATGGTGTATCAATACACCCAGTCACTAAAAAGATACAGGTGTCCTTCCTAACTCAGTTGCTGGAGAGGAAGGAAACAGCTCAGGGATTTCACCATGAGGCCAATTGTGACTTTAAAACAGTTACTGAATTTAATTGCTGTGATAGGAGAAAATGTAGGATGGATAAACAACATTGTAATTAATCCACAATACTAACCTAATTGACAGAGTGAAAAGAAGGAAGCCTTTACAGAATAAAAATATTCCAAAACATGCATCCTGTTTGCAACAAGGCATTGAAGTAATACTGAAAAAAAGGTGTCAAAGCAATTCACTTTTTGGCCTGAATACAAAGTGTTATGTTTGGGGCAAATCCAATACAACACAATACTGAGTACCACTCTCCATATTTTCAAGCATAGTGGTGGCTGCATCATGTTATAGGTATACTTGTAATCATTAAGGACTGGGGAGCTTTTCAGGATAAAAAAAATAAACTAAATGAAACTATGCACAGGCAAAATCCTAGAGCAAAACCTGGTTCGACATTGACTGGGAGATTAATTCACCCTTTCAGCAGGACAATAACCTAAAACACAAGGCTAAATCTACACTGGAGTTGCTTAGCAAGAAGACAGTAAATGTTCCTGAGTGGCAGAGTTACAGTTTTTCTTGAAAATCTATGGCAAGACTTAAATGGTTGTCTAGCAATGATCATCAACCAATTTGACAGAGCTTGAAGACATTTTAAAAGAATCATGGGCAAATGTTGCACAATCCAGGTGTGGAAAACTCTTAGAGGCTTACCCAGAAAGACTCACAGCTGTAATCTCTGCCAAAGGTGATTCTAACGTATTGATGGAGTGAATACTTATCTAATCAAGATATGTTATGTTTTATGATATGTTGTATTTTTCATACATTTTGCACAAATGTAATACCTTTTCTTCCTCTTTGACATCAGAGTATTTTGTGTAGATTGTTGACAAAAAGTGACAATTTATTCCATTTTAATCCCACTTTGTAACACAACAAAATGTGGGAAAAGTCAAAGGGTTTGAATACTCTCTGAAGGCACTGTAAAAAGCTAACCAAAGTCCTTTGTAGAATATGTATGAAGCCATATCATATCTCTATTAAAACATTCAGTTCTAACAGTAGCATTAGGTAAAGCCACTGGAGCATGTTCAGATTTTTGGCCCATGCAGTCTGGCGTGCTACTGTTAGAACACTTACTATATGTGGCGGTCAGTCAAGTGGCCATTTTGTCCTGTTTAGGTCAAAAGAGATAATGGCAAATGGCCAACAGCGAGGGCACAAGGAGCATAGCCTAGTAGTCTCTAATACGCAACGAATGACTCGTCTTTATGATTCTTGTTTGAGGTACTGTATTTGAAGGCATTAAAAGCCCCTTGGAAGTAACCCGCTTTATTCAGATAAAATAAAAGCCCACACTTGGAGTACAAAGGGGGAATTCAATGTTCCAAAGCGTTATTGTCCATTTCAGGGTAAACATTTCTATTCCATTTTGACATGGTTTCCACAGTAGACACATAATACAATTGATGATTAAAAGCTGATGCAGGAGGGAAGTGGGTCTGTTTGTAAGAGAGTAGAGGAGAAGTAACGGGTTTAAACAAGGCTGTGTGGTGGTAGCTGGAGACCTCGTTTGGAGACTGTTGGAACAAACAGACAAGATGGGACATGATCTAATGTGCTATGGTGTTAGAACAGCAGGGCTGAGGACATTTTATCTCTTCACTCACGCACCAGCAGACACTCACTTACCCATTCTGAGTTGCTGGGGATACATCTCAATAGTCTAAAGTGGTTTCCTTTCCTTGTCTTCTTTTCCTCCGTTACGCTTTAAGGCCACTTAAAGGAAAACTCCACCAAAAAACTATCTTTTGGTATTAGTCCATTGTTGATATAGTCCCAAAATGCTTTGCATGACAGAAATCAAGTATTCAAGATACAGTATATAACTTTCAAAATACAGAAATACAGCAGGTATGATGCATTCCTCCCATCGTCTCCTGTCCTCACCACCAGGAACTCACTCACTCTCTGTATGCATCTCAATCCACTAATTGTTTCCTCTCCTTGTCACTTGTCCACACTCATAACCACTGGGCACTCTCTCTCTCTTTCTCTCTCTCTCTCTCTCTGGTCTGACTGCATCTCAATCTCGTTCTAGTAAGTTGACCCTTCCCTTCTGCTCTCGTTCACTCCCCTTTGCAGATCTCAAATGAGACCGGGTAAGTGTTAAAGACAGACCTGTCAGTGCTGATGGAGGAAAAGAGATGTGCCGTGAAATAACACTGTCTACCTGTGAATCATAGACTGCCTGCTGAAATTGGCAAAAGCTTTTCATCACGATTTTACACTCCTCCCTCACAATTCACCAGTGTAGTGATATTGTGTTATTACAGATTTCCGCACTCTGTACTATCCACTGAGAATCAATCCCCACATCTTTACTCGCTGTCCTATTTTGCTGAGTGTGTCTTGCTTCATGAAGGCTTCCTTACAAACAAGAGAAATGAGAGAGGGGGTGAAGAGATGAAATAGTGAGGGTGAGGGGGTAGAGGAGTGAAAGATGGAGAGAGTATTACAGTAAGAGAGTGAAAGTAAGGGAATGAGAGATTGAGGACAAAGACGCGAGGGAGTGAGCATGAGGTATTAAAGGAAATAATAAAGAGAGATGGTGAGATAGAAAGAATGAGAGTCTGAGGGATTGAAAGAGTGATGAGAGGAACGAGGAAGAGTGTGAAAGGATGAGTGAATGTTTTTCACCTTGAAAAAGGTGTGTTTTACGTGTACCAAATCCAAATACCTGTATGCTGTACTAATTATAATTGTGCCTACATTTTATGCTCTCGCTCCATTTCCTGTTAATCTCTCTATTAATCCACACTGTGTAACCGCTGACAACCTAGAAACTTAACCCATTTTCTATTTGTTGTCCTTACAGGAAGGGCCTTATATGGAACTTGTCTGACTTCGGAGTAATTCTAAGTGGGAGGAGAGGTTTTGTTTAGGCACTTTTACATCCTATGTCTGAATTAAACCCATATTATAATCATCAGAATTTAATGAAATTAAATTCTTAGAGGTACTGATTTTTTGCTTCCATATGATTTTAGGTGACACATGTTTGCAATGGAAGTAATAACTCAGAGGAAGATTGTGTGAGTCGAGTTGAATGGGTAGAAATCAACCTCTACCTTGTTACGCAACAACCCAATTTAATTATGCCAGCTCATTTATTTGTGCCATGCAGTGGTATAAATGTTAAAAGTTAGACTCAGTGTTCTCATCTCAGAGTTGAGGCTGTCCAAATGAAGCTCCAAGGTGCAATTTAAGGGACTCCCAGTCCCAGGCCTCTGCTTTTCCAGCATCCTCTGCTTCCTTGTCACCTAATGATCTTAACCAATCAGCAGTCTGGGTTCAGATGCCTTTGAAGGCATGACAACAGAGCTTGAGGTCACTGAGGTGGAAAAGTAGAAAGAAGTGGAGAACAGATCAACTATAAGCTCACACACACACACAAGAAGTGTATTGGTGTGTGGAGAAGGACAGAACAACGGTTCTTCAATCAATCAAATTTGATGTGTATATTTAATTTTGCAAATAATCTGAGCCTATAGATTCCCAACAAGCAAGCAGAGGCGACAGTGGCAAGGAGAAACCTGCAGAGGCACCAGGCTCAAGAGAGGCAGTCCATCTTCTTCTGGCTTGCCAGGCAAGGGGTTCTTACAAGCACATTGGCCAAGTTTCCAACAGATCTTCATTTCCATCGTGGGCATTATGGGTAATGTAGTCCTGATCCTGTCTTTAATAAAGAACCAGATCTCCCATCTGAAAACATTTGAGGGGTTTCTCCTGAGCCTCGCTACCTCCAACCTGGAAGAGCTCCTTGTCGTAAACATCTGCAACGTCATCATGTTCTGTGTCTGTCCTCACCCCCTTGTCCTGCCGGACGCTCAAGTTCCTCATGGTGAGAGTAAAGTAGAGTACAGTATATGTAGCAGCGGATGGCTAAAGTGCTACTGCCTTCCCAAGACCTAGAAGTACTGTCACCCTGGATCTCGAAATTGCTTTTCTGGCTCAGTGGTAGGCTATTGACAGTGCTTTTTGTTGTGTTACAGCGTGGAGGGTTATATGAGTTTGTGCTCTGGTTGGGCGGAATTTACACAGTCTCATAAGTACAAATGTACTTAGAAATCATTCCTGTCAGAAATAAGTTGACAGCAGCTGAGATAATTGTATAATGTGATAATTTATTGATCTATTCGTTTGTAATGTAGGTGTTCGGCGAAATCGGCAGCATCCTCTTCACATTCCTTATCAGCATCTTCTGGTACCAGAAGCTCCCAGATGCTGAGACTGGGGGCATCTTGCCCGTCTTTCTGGACAACATCTGGTTGGCCTGGGCTGTGAGTGGGCTGTGTGTGATGCTAGCCATGTTCCTGGGAACTCCTACCTATCTCATGAACATGGATGGTCATATGGATAACTATACGCAAGACGGAGGCTGCCCTCCAGACTTCGTCCAGTGAACTGCCCGACCATTAACTGGGTCTTCAAGTATATTTTCATCCTGCTCTGCAACCTGCTGCCTCTATTCATTGTCATCGTCACCACCTGTCTCATTGTAAAGGTCTGTAACCACCTTGGAGTCGGTAGAGGTTGCCCCTAACCACATCCCTCTAATAGTTAATAAGGTTAGTTTTGAGGGTAGAGTGATCGGATTCTAGATCTGTGGATAGTGGCAATGCTCTGTCTGTGACCACTTGTTTGCTTAGGGTTGTCCAGTTGACAGACACATTGTCTTGGTATGTTTTGTCTCCCCTTCTTTAGTTGAACACACCTACCGTATTATAACTCGTTATGTATAGAAGTTTTACTGAATGACTAAAATGTTGGTGCACCAGGTGCTGCTGGTTCAGAGGAGGATGGTGGTGCCAGCGCTGAGTGCAGCAGGGGCGCCAGTGGAGCAGCCTCCCAGGAAGAAGGTCTCTACCTGGGGATCGATAGGAACACAGTGGGCATCCTGGCTGCCATGGGGGTGTTCCAGGTGGAATGGATCCTTCAGTCCCTACGACTTCCCCTTTTGGACCGAGGTGGAATTCTTCATCACATCGTCCTATACCACAATCAGCCCTTATGTGTATGGGATAGGGAGTAACCTGTTTACTGTGAAACAATTTAAGAAGTAATGTAAGAAATAATTTTTAGGTGTCAGGTGTAAGCAATTTTCTGTGCAGTATGATTATGGGATAAGGGAATAACCTCTTCTCTGAAACATGTAACGAAGTAATTGTGGTATATTTATAAACGCTCTGTGTTAGATGTAGGTGATTCTCTATTTTCTTGGAAGTAATTTTAAGAAGTCAAAGCCCGGTTTTTAGACGTAAACTACCCGACAAAAGTTTTAGAAAACCTACTCATTCCAGGGTTTTTCTTTATTTTTACTATTTTCTACATTGTGGAATAATAGTGAAGACATCAAAACTAGGAAATAAAACATATGGAATCATGTAGTAACCAAAAGTGTTAAACAAATCAAAATATATTTTATATTTGAGATTCTTCAAATAGCCAGCCTTTGCCTTGATGACAGGTTTGCACACTCTTGGCATTCTCTCAACCAGCTTCATGAGGTAGTTACCTGGAATGTATTTCAATTAACAGGTCTGCCTTCTTAAACGTGAATTTGTGAAATGTATTTCCTTCTTAATGCATTTGAGCCAATCAGTTGTGTTGTGACAAGGTAGGGGTGGTATACAGAAGATAGCCCTATTTGGTAAAAGACCAAGTCCATAATATGGCAAGAACAGCTCAAATAAGCAAAGAGAAATGACAGTCCATCATTACTTAAAGACATTAAGATCAGTCAATCCTGAAACTTTCAAGAACTTTTAAAATTTCTTAGTGCATTCGCAAAAATAATCAAGCGCTATGATGAAACTGGCTCTCACGAGGACTGCCACAGGAAAGGAAGACCCAGAGTTACCTCTGCTGCAGAGGATAAGTTCATTAGAGTTACCAGCCTCAGAAATGGCAGCCCAAATAAATGCTTCACAGAGTTCAAGTAACAGACACATCTCAACATCAACTGTTCAGAGGAGACTGCATGAATCAGGCCTCCATGGTCGAATTGCTGCAAAGAAACCACTACTAAAGGACACCAATAAGAAGAAGAGACTTGCCTGGGCCAAGAAACATGAGCAATGGACATTAATTAGACCAGTGGAAATCTGTACTTTGGTCTGATGAGTCCAAATTGGAGATTTTTGGTTCAAACCGCCGTGTCTTGTGAGACGCAGAGTGAACGGATGATCTCTGCATGTGTGGTTCCCACCGTGAAGCATGGAGGAGGAGGTGTGATGGTGCTTTGCTGGTGACACTATCTGTGATTTATTCAAGGCACACTTAACCAGCATGGCTACCACAGCATTCTGCAGTGATACGTCATCCCATCTAGTTTGCGCTTAGTGGGACTATCATTTTTTTCCCCAACAGGACAATGACCCAAAACACACCTCCAGGGTGTGTAAGGGCTATTTGACCAAGAAGGAGAGTGATGGAGTGCTGCATTAGATGACCTAGCTTCCACAATCACCTGACCTCAACCCAATTGAGATGGTTTGGGATGAGTTAGACCACAGAGTGAAGGAAAAGCAGCCAAAAAATACTCCGCATATGTGGGAACTCCTTCAAGACTGTTGGAAAAGCATTCCTCATGAAGCTGGTTGAGAGAATGCCAAGAGTGTGCAAAGCTGTCAAGGCAAAGGGTGGCTACTTTGAAGAATCTAAAATATATTTTGATTTGTTTAACACATTTTTGTTACTACATGATTCCATATGTGTTATTTCATAGTTTTGATGTCTTCGCTATTATTCTACATTGTATAAAATAGTAAAAAATAAATAAAAACCCTTGAATTAGTAGGTGTGTCCAAACTTTTGACTGGTTTGTGTGTGTGTGTGTGTGTGTGTGTGTGTGTGTGTGTGTGTGTGTGTGTGTGTGTGTGTGTGTGTGTGTGTGTGTGTGTGTGTGTGTGTGTGTGTGTGTGTGTGTGTGTACAGTTGAAGTCATAAGTTTACATACACCTCAGCCAAATACATTTAAATTCTGTTTTTCACAATTCCTGACATTTAATCTGAGTAAAAATTCCCTGTTTTAGGTCAGTTAGGATTATTTTTTTAAGAATGTGAAATGTCAGAATAATAGTGGAGAGAATATTTTTTTTCAGCTTTTTATTTCATCACATTCCTAGTGGGTCAGAAGTTTACATACACTCAATTAGTATTTGGTAGCATTGCCTTTAAATTGTTTAACTTGGGTCAAACGTTTCGGGTAGGCTTCCACAAGCTTCCCACAATAAGTTGGGTGAATTTTGGCCCATTCCTCCTGACAGAGCTGGTGTAACTGTGTCAGGTTTGTAGCCCTCCTTGCTCACACACGCTTTTTCAGTTCTGCCCACAAATTTTAGGATTGAAGTCAGGGCTTTGTGATGGCCACTCCAATACCTTGACTTTGTTGTCCTTAAGCCATTTTGCCACAATTTAGGAAGAATGCTTGGGGGCATTGTCCATTTGGAAGATCCAAGCTTTAACTTCCTGACTGATGTCTTGAGATGTTGCTTGAATATATCCACATAATTTTCCAACCTCATGCAGCCATCTATTTTGTGAAGTGGACCCACAACATGATGCTGCCACCCGTGTGCTTCACGGTTGGGATGGTGTTCTTCGGCTTGCAAGCATCCCCCATTTTCCTATAAACATAACGATGGTCATTGTGGCCAAACAGTTCTATTTTTGTTTCATCAGACCAGAGGACATTTCTCCAAAAGGTACAATCTTTGTCCCTATGTGCAGTTGCAAAACGTAGTCTGGCTTTTTTTAATGGCGGTTTTGGAGCAGTGGCTTCTTCCTTGTTGAACGGCCTTTCAGGTTATGTCGATATAGGACTCATTTTACTGTGGATATAGATACTTTTGTACCTGTTTCCTCCAGCATCTTCACAAGGTCCTTTGCTGTTGTTCTGGGATTGATTTGCACCTTTCGCACCAAAGTACGTTAATCTCTAGGAGACAGAACGCGTCTCTTTCCTGAGCGGTATAACGGCTGCGTGGTCCCATGGTGTTTATACTTGCATACTATTGTTTGTACAGATGAACGTGGTACCTTCAGGCGTTTGGAAATTGCTCCCAAGGATGAATCAGACTTGTGGAGGTCCACAATTTGGCTGATTTCTTTTGATTTTCCCATGATGTCAAGCAAAGAGGCACTGAGTTTGAAGGTTGGCCTTGAAATACATCCACAGGTACACCTCCCATTGACTCAAATGATGTCAATTAGCCTATCAGAAGCTTCTAAAGCCATGACATAATTTTCTGGAATTTTCCAAGCTGTTTAAAGGCACAGTCAACTTAGTGTATGTAAACTTCTGACCCACTGGAATTGTGATACAGTGAATTATAAGTGAAATAATCTGTCTGTAAACAATTGTTGGAAAAATGACATGTCATGCACAAAGTAGATGTCCTAACCGACTAGCCGAAACTATAGTTTGTTAACAAGAAATTTGTGGAGTGGTTGAAAAAACGAGTTTTAATGACTCCAACCTAAGTGTATGTAAACTTCTGACTTCAACTGTATATATAACATTGAACTTTGTCTATGATTGAATGTATGACACAGAGTGCACATGACACTTGACAACAATGAAAATAAGTCTTGACTTTTTTGTTTATGTAACCTCAACAAGTTTTGTATATGTATCGGTTGCCTGGTGCAACATTTTATGTATTTTAAATTGTTAAATAAAATCATATTGGGAACTATCCACCATGATGTGTTAGGAGTGCAATAACTGTATGGAATAGGGAATATTCTATACTTCTCTAAAACATTTTCAGAAGTATTTAGGAAATGGATCTTTTGTGTGGAAACCAGGGTCAAAATGTTTGTAAGAGGATAGCTTTACTAGTAACACATTTTTATGTTTGTTTGAAACAAATCTGATCAGTAGCACACTTGGAGGAACAACTGACTATACTCATTGTGTAAATATAAATATTTGACATGCATGTTGTTACATTCTAAGCAATTTTAACTGGTGATGAATTGCATCTCAAATAAATAAGGAATAGAGTGATTTAGATTCATTGATCTGTCCATAGTTACAGGAGTTACAGGCTGTACTGTGCAGAAAGGGTAAAGGCTCAAGTCATCTCATTTCTCACTCCACTCACAATAGGTTTTCAACTCAACATGATAATCTAAACTACATCACAGTCATATAAGATCTATTGTCAGACAGGGAATTTTAATTAACAAAAAAAACGTATGTCGGCTTCAGACTCGTTTTAACTCAAAATAACTGCTCAAATCCTGTTGAAATAATCAGTGATTAATCATCAATAGTAGTGATGATTATTGATTGATAATCATGAACGATTTATTTCAATTGACACATTTATTTAGTTCAATGCCGAATTACAATAGAATAGACTAGCCTAGTCTACTTGTATTTCCCTAATGCGTCTTGATGTTGTTATTGTTGTTGTGAGGTTTATGCCATACACACGTCGCCACTATTATAAGACCACTCATTCGTTTTTGCTTCTCGTGATTCCTCATTCCCGATATAATTTAGATGCAAATATTATTTTGATATTTCGTAGATCTGAAATGTCGTTTTTGTCTTTTAAAACATTCATCAAACGTGCGGGTGAGGCCTGTATCTGAGTCCAATAGGGAAGTGTTTAAGCATGCTTATACCGACACTCGAAATGTTATAAACGATTGACTATTCGAAGCATTCACAAAATATCCCCCAATAGTCCGAAAGGTGTTTGTCGGCTATTTATTTTAGGATGACAGGGTGTAGATGTCTGAGGCAGGATTTTGTCTCTAATTCAGGATTTTGTCTCTAATTAGTGTTCTAACCTAGAAAGAAAATTGTTGTTGCGGCCCTCACAGCCTGTCGAAGGCGGCAATAGGTTGTAATACTCTGCTGGCCCTGGAGTCCTGTGTCTGGGCTCCTTGTCCTTCACTCCCCCCGAGGTGGGCTGAGGAGTCAGGAATCACGTTGTTGATGTTATTCCAGTGCGAAAAAATGACAACAATGGCGCATATAAGAGCATATATAGGATAGAAGTTACAAATTGAACACAAAATATGAAGCATTGTCACTCGCGCTGAAATAACATTAACAAAATGTCATATATGGTACTGATATAAAAATACGGGGCATAAACCATGCAGACTAACGCGTTCACATAGGGCTACAATTGTTGCTAACAGTTTGGGTGGTTTAAGTTGTAACAATTTGCGCTGTGAGCTTTTATATTTCACAGCAGTAACCATGGACAGGGTTGATAGACTGGATGGTCAATATTGACTTTTAATAACTAGGCTATTTTACAAATCGCATCATTTCTATCACACTAGCCTAGCCTACTGTAACATTGTATTTGGCTACATTTGGAACTTTCTGACATTGCAGTTTGGCTACAACAATGTAACAACTTAAACACTTTGACATGGGAAAATAATAGCATAGGCTGTCTATTGGCTCCTGTCCCATATGGTAAATATGTTTATATGTATTATTCAGTGTATTGATGGCATAGCTTATGGTTTATGGTTATAACCACAGCCCATAGGCCTATCAAGTTGAGGGTAGACTATAGCGTACTAGTGAAAATATAACTTGTAATTTAGCTGTTGACAGACAGACAGACCATCATCAGACAGACAGATCAAGACAGAGATCATAAGTCAGACAGGCAGACCAAATATCAGGCAGACGTCCAACCATCAGACAGACAGGCAGATAAACACACACACAAATAGGCTACAGCAGGAATACAGGCTAAAATGGCCATTTCCCCCAATGGAGGTGTTCAAAACAGAGCAGATAGGCTAAACGTTTTTTTCCGCGTTATCAGCTGTACTAAAGATTGAATCGTATTTTATGCTTTTTTTTTGTGGCGGCTGCACGGAAGAAATAACTGCCCGCTAAACCTCTGGAGGGAGCCTGCGCAACACACACGGACCGAACCTGAGTGTGTGTGCCGCCATGGTGACTTACGTCACACCCCGAGCACGGATGTGTGTGTTTTGAGTGTGTGTGTGTGTCTCCGTGGAGTGAGAATGTGTAGATAGATGTTCGAAAGGAGTGAGAGATAGTCTGGAAGTGGACGGACATGCACAAGATTCGAAGAGTCACAACAGACAGTTCGCTATCCGATTCCTGCACGATTCACAAAGGTAGAGTCAATTTGTGTATTTGTTATTTATTGCACAGACTTTTCGCCGGAGTTGTTCGACGCCACGAATTGGACTCGAGGTGGCAGAGATCCTCGGGATGGACTCCCGCTTTTCCTCGCGCTGGCGTGGGAAATCACGCGCCATTGAGGGTTGATGTTGTGCATGCGCCTTGGTAGCCTGTGTGCATGGTCGATGCTAGGCTACATTGCGTGGCTTCGGCGGCCTCCATTTGCGAATTTATGTGCACGCTCGAAGATTATTTCGAGGCCTTTTGTTTCGACGACGGCACGCAACAGTTGGAGTTTGCACTGTTATTATTGCTCTCCAAACAGCGCAACACGCCATACGGTGGTGGAAGGTAGGCGTCAGTGAATGTCCAACTTTTTAACTTGCTGGCTAAATATCTGGAGGCCTACAACAAGGCTTGGGGAGGAGAGGACGAGGGGTGTTGTCAAGCAACTTTTATACTCGACACTGGCATGTGTTTTTGAAGAAATACACGATTTAAAGCTCATGGAATATAATACTGGTTTGATTGTTGAGATGGAAATATTATTTGGAATAACCATATTTAACAAATAATAACGGTAACACCTCCAATAAACACTTCTATAGGCTACATGAAAGGAAGTCGTGGTATTTGTATTGTTTCTGAACTTAAATTGACAAGGACATTCCAGTTAATGTCATAATTGCATTTTAACCTGCACAGGGAAATATTGTTGTAACGTTAGCCTAAACGTTTAGCTAGGCTAATTTAACCTAATCAGTTTAGATAACGTTTTTTAATATAGGCCTAGCATCTATGTAACTTAAGCTAGTAACTAGGCTAATCAATTTTGTTCCATAGGACCCAACTCAAGACTGTGTTATCCATCTGAACTAAAGCCTATGGCAACTTACTATTGAAGAGAGCCTAGTGAGCTGACCAACCTCATCTGCTACACTTGAATGACACATTGCATGAATACAATGCCATTGTTCAAGAAAATTCCAAAAACAAGCTGATAAACAGAAAATGTATGTAATGTGTGTTCTCGGATAAAGTCCACGCTTTAGGGATCGCCTACTGCTTTTGGGTGACACTAAACTTCACATGAAAGGTCACACATCTGAAAACAATGTATTTTGATAAATTCAAATCTTATTTCATCTCCATGTTTTTCTTACAATTTTCACAACATATATATTATGCTGTAATAATTAATTTAGACATGTCCTTACATGTTGTTAGTTGGTTCACTATCTGGCCATTGACATGAGACATTTTTCTAACGTAACATTATTTTTTCATTATTCCAGGATGTCAACTGAAAATAACCATAGTTCAACTTGAGGTGCTTTTTAAAAAAATGTTTAAGTGAAGAAGAATAGTATACACCGTTTACTCTGTCCCATCTATGGAGGACCCTACTGTAATGGAGGAGAGTGTAGAGGACTCGGCCATTACTACCTCTGTCACCACATCAATCCCATTTGACAGCGTCACCATGGAGCCAGGCCTGGCCAACGAGGATGGGGTGGAGGACCAAGCTGTAGCCATGACAGACAAGGATGCAAGCTTAACCAGCATAGCCATGACTTCATCCACTGACACCATAACAAACACTGAAGTCAACCTAGCTATGGCATCATCCATACACAGTGACGTGAACTTAGCAATAACATTATCCACTGATGCCATTACAAACAAAGAAGCGAGTGGAACCATAGCCGTACCCATAGATAGTGGGATAAACTCTGATGCTAAGCCAGCTAACCCACCCATAGCATCAGCATCTTTATCAGCAGCTGCCACCGTAACAAACACTGGTGCCAACCCAGCCCTCCCCTCACCATTTTCATCATCTGCTGCCAGTGGCCCAGCCCCCGGAGGCCTGCAGCCCGAGGAGGGAGGCCTCTCAGCGATAAGCTCATGTGGTAGTGTGGGGGTCACTCTGGAGAACAGCAATGTCTGGAGGGAGTTCCACTGCTGTGGAACCGAGATGATCCTCACCAAACAGGGCCGGCGCATGTTTCCCTACTGCCGCTACCGCCTGATGGGTTTGGAACCAACACGTCGTTACTGCCTGGTCCTGTCAATCACCCCCGTCGACACGTACCGCCATCGCTGGAACCTGAAGGAGTGGGAACCCAGTGGTCCTGGAGAACCACACACCCAGGCCTCATGCCGACTCTTTCCCCACCAGGACTCATCAGCCCTGGGGAAGGTCTGGATGGCCAGCCTGGTCTCCTTCTATAAACTCAAACTGACTAACCACTGCCTGGACCAGGAGGGACATGTGTTGCTGCACTCCATGCACCGCTACAGGCCCAGTTTACACGTGATCCCCGTCGCAGATGGAGACGACCTTGGCTTTGACCCTAAGCTGCTTGACCTCCAGCTCCTCGGCCCGGAGGTCATGACCTTCACGTTCCCGCAGACCGAGTTCTATGCAGTGACGTCGTACCAGAACACCAGGATCACCCAGCTGAAGATAGATTATAACCCCTTTGCTAAGGGCTTCCGGGAGGACAGCGGCAGCCCGCGCCTCGCAAAGCCCAGGCCGGAGCACCCTCATGCGGGGAAGGGAGATATCCGCTCCCCTGGTCGTAGCTCTGTTAGGTCCAATGGTGGTGAGGGGACTGAGCATATTGTGACTGTAAACGATGTTGTGGCTGATATCAGGTGAGTGAAGCTTTCTGTTATCGTGTTGTACTATAATTCCAGTGTTTTCCTTACAATTCACTGAATGTTAGTGTTTTACTGTTGCTATTCCGTTTTCCATTCGTTCTTGATACACCGCTAATATATTTTTGTTCATCTGCACCCCCTATTGTCTTGTAGCATGAAGAAACGTTCTCTCCCTACAACTCACCCTGTGGGGGCTGAAGTCTCAGGGAAGTTGAGGAAAGTAGCTCCTGGTACAGCAGATTCAGACGCCAATCAGACTAATGTGTCTGCCAGTGAAGAGGGGATAGATCTGGACTACAGTGACAGTGACCATGTCTTCCACAGGCAGTACCTCCGAGCCCAGCTAGCCCTGCCTTCAGGAGCCTCCAGGCCAGAGAACAGCCCGGGGGCTGGGGGGGAGAGACTGGGTGCTGGGATGGACCCCTCCATACAGGCCAGCCTGACTGCTAACCCTCAGAATACTTCACAGTCTACTGTGTTACACACCAACAGCTGTTCAAAGCCTTTAAAACCTTCCACTGTAGAACCAATGGAGTCTGAGGTTCCGCCTTCACAGAAGGTTCCGCTTGTAGAACCAACCATGACCGCACCCATTTCGCTTACAGAAACTCAAGAGGACAAGGCTGCGAGCTTAACCCCTAAAACATCCAAACCTCAAAAGATTGCACCGAAGCCTTCTCCTACCCCCTCACCTCTGACCCCCACCGCGTCCCCCTTTGCCGTCCCTAAGCCATGGAAGAAGGGGCGTAAACCGGGGGGCAATCGGTGGGGCAGTGTCGGAAAAGTCTCTAAGGGTACTAAGGCGGCGACAGCGGCTGTCACTGCAACTAGCAGCCCAATACCTGTTGCTATGCAACCAGAACTGGATGACGTGGAGGGTCTACTTTTTGTGTCCTTCACTTCCAAGGTAAAACACGACACTTGTGTGCGGTCAGAGTTATGGGAAATAGGAATTTCAGACATCCGGAAATGTTAATTTAGAAACCCCAGAGTCGGAAATATAGGAGGGAAACTTTGTTTAACTTTGCTGAAGGTGCAGACAGTATTGACACGGTCATCTCTTCCTCTGTGTCACAGGAAGCTCTTGGTGTCCATGTGGAGGACATGCCATCCAATAACACATCACCAGTCACTCAGGAACAGCCAGAGAAAACTGGTAAGTGGGAGCGAAGAAGTTCTATTCTACTGGGGCCTGTCAATTACAGTGTACTTGGCAACAAGACCTGCTGGAGACACAAAATAGAACATCAACACCCACTACTGTTTTCCCTGATTGGCATTCACAATACAGCATGCATTTCTGAAAGTCTCCAATAATGATGACACACCGGTCTATTCTATTATTTTCTAACCTGTGTGTGTGTGCAGTACTGGAGAGTGTTGAGGAGAAGATTGCAGGTCTGCAGACTATCTTACTGCAAGACCTGAACACACTCAAATACAGACAGGTCATCCACCCTGTCCTACAGGAGGGTGAGTGGACAATACACACACACTCACGCATGCACTCTGTATTTCTCTCTCTTCCTCCCTCTCCATCTAAGATAGTTAGATATTTCACAGTAATGTTCACCATTGATAATGTGTGTGTTATTCCCCTTACCTATAGTTGGGCTGAAGTTGAGTTCCCTGGACCCAGGCCTGGCCATCGATCTACAGTATCTGGGGGTGCGTCTACCGCTGTCTCCGCCTGTGTTCACTGGGCTGGGCAGCGCTACCTCCACTGGTGAGTCACACTTAAGTGATGGGTAATTTACTAGCGATGTAGGCCGCATACAGGAGCAATAAGACCTGCAAAACAGCAGTGAGATTACTGGTTGTTTCTAAAAATGGTTGAAACTCATATCTTAAAGCTCTCCAGTGATCATTATATGGGACACCAACACAAAACGTATTATTTACTTTCACTGAGTTATTACTGGTTTTTGAGTAGAGCCATAGGTAGAGGCCGTAGGGATGATGTCGTGGCGGCCGTAGGGATGATGTCGTGGCCGCCGTAGGGATGTTGTCGTGGCGGCCGTAGGGATGTTGTCGTGGTTGCCAACAAGGGGACGTATTAATAGACATGTTATTATTTCCTGATTGAGAAATAGCCTAGTAGTAAATGAATTACACTTGAAAGATGATAGCGCTTTTTCAATTGCATGGCTCAGCTAGTTTAATACATCAGTCACTGACCACTTCATAGCCAGTTTACTGTCATCATCCACATTGAACCCCCTCGTCAGTCAGGCAGATAATAAGGCAAGGCAATTATGGGATTTACATCAACTTAAACACTCAGAATTAGCCCTAGTAATGTGACTCCCACCACTGTGGTAGAATGGGGGAGTGTTAATGGGTGAGGTTATTATTTGGTCTGATGATAACCCACAAGCCCCAATCCTGTCAGTATTTGCAGATCTGAAGGGACTGGATAAGTGCAATATGATGATGGCTCTACTTAGTCTCCAAACACCAGAGAGGTAGAGGCTAGGTGAAGGGTCTAGAGGTTGATTTGGAATTGGGACCGTATCTCTTCTCTAACGGTCTTGTCTCTTCGCTGTGCAGATGGAAGCAGGTCCTTTGTCTCCAGGACGGGGAAGACCAGTGACCTGACCAAGATCAAGGGCTGGAGGGACAAGTTCATCAGGACCAAAGAGACCTCTAAGAACCACAACCCCAACCGCTCGGCCTTCTGCAGCGAAATGCTCGACCAATACCTGGAGAGCGAGGCCCAGCGAATCAGCGACCGCGCTGCTGCCTTCTCCCACAAACCCCTGGGCTCCGTGGCCTATCAGCTGCCTGTGACCAGCACCAGCTACGTGCGGACCCTCGACAGCGTTCTGAAGACACGTGCCCCCCCCCCCCCCGCCTTCTGTAGACCCTGCCCCCTCTCTCGGAAACCCCTCCTCTACGCAGCTCTAAAGAAACCCCCTCCACCTATCAACAGGACCCCTCCTAAAGCAGCCAAACCCAAACCCACACCAGCACAGGGCAAACAGCACCATATAACACCAGCCCAGGGCAAAGCCAGATCTTCCTCTGTGCTACGGCCCATCCAGGTCACCAACAGTAACAAAACTACTGCTGCTAAAGCTACAGCTGGGGTTAAAGTCACCAGCCCTCCTACTGCGCAACGGTAAGGAAATGTCACTAAAGACATGCTATACCCATGCCAAATCATATCGTTTACACATCTATATTTGTTGTTGTCCCAAAGCAATATGAAATAGGTCTGAAATGCCAGTAATGTCAATTGTTTTCATAGTTTGGATGTTATGTAGATATTTGGGATTGAACCTGTCTAATGTAAGCCTACAACAAGTTTCCTTTTTTACCCTAAAATGGACAATAAAGCCTTTCATTAAACATTTTCCTCGTACCTCCAGGTCTCCTCCAGGTCAGGGGGCCGTGAGAAGGGACTCCAGCCCAGGGAGAGGCCTCTCCAGCGGGTTGACTGGCCTCTCTAAGAAACAGCTCAGACTGGTTGGTCTCTCTAAGATCCAGCTGAGAATGATGGAGATGGAAGATGCCATCTTCTACCAAGGACACGATAGAACACACATCACTACTGAGAGAGTGGAGAGAGCCCTGATGGCACTGCTCACTGCGCAGGTAGGACTTAGTTTATAGACACACACACATAACAAGCATTTTCTGATGGTCTCTCTCCTCATTGTCATTGCCCTCCAGGGTCTCCCTAAGAGCCGTGCCCCCCAGGTCAGTCCAGTGGACAGTCCAGAGTGTGGTTCTGAGTTCTGCAGGCTGGGGTGTGTGTGTTCCAGCTTGGCCCGGGTGTCCAGGGGTCCGCTCCACTGTTACAGACCTGACTGTATGCTGGGCTGCTCCTGCTTTAAACGCAGGATCACCAAACAGACCACAGCAGCAGAGAACGGCCAGCACCAGACACTGCCTGTTTACAGTAAGTTCATACCCAGGGTGCAATTGGGGACTTGTGAGAGTTGTATTATATTCTCTATTGACCAAATGAATAACACATTGCACCAACTTGAACAAGCTAATGAAAGTGTCTTCTCCTCTCCTCTCCCTGCCCAGCTGTGTCTAACATGGAGCATGAGGTCCAGCCCAATCGAGGCGTCTGTGTCTCTACCCTGTGGGACTGCACATCAGGGGTGGACCCCGAACCCCTCTTCAGCCCCAAACCTGCCCCCAACATACCCATCAAGCCTTTAACCAGAATCTACAACCCTGGTCCCAAGCGCTACGTACCTCGTCTCACCCCCGAGGTAAATTCCTCTGTCATAGTATACTGTGGGCCCTGGTAGTGCACTATGCAGGGAATGGGGGAACATTTGAGACACATCATATAGTGTCAAACTACCACCCTAAATTACTCAACTGTAGTGATATGATGGAAACCTTGATTTGACAAAAGTTGTATATGAAAAAGTTATGAAGGAATGTGTGTGTGTGTGTGTGTGTGTGTGTGCAATCTGCAGCTGCGAGAGGAGGACAAGGACCCAGTCTACAAGTACTTTGAGAGTATGATGACGTGCGCCAGAGTCAGAGAGTTTAACAGTCAACCGCCGCCCCAGGTGCTGCCGCCACAGGTCCACCTCTTTAAGGACAATAATAGTTCCATCATCCCCAGCAGCAGAAAGGTGAGGCACAGGACACACACACACTAAATATTTATTGTCAGAGTAGATGCATTAAGGAGTGCGATCGACTGGTCAATCTTCAAGGCATTCCTAGTCAGTCATCGAACATTTCTGTAGAAAAGCCCATGATAAAGTCTTGTGCTCCTATAATTTGTTTTCCTGTCTTGCGCTGTTGGCCGTAGGTGGACTTGATTCAGAAGCCCTGCACGCTGGGTAGGCAAAGTGTTCCCATTGTGAACCATTTTAATTTGTCTGAAGGCACAAACTCAGCCTACCCGGCGGTCCAGGAGCGCTGTGACTAAATCAAGTGTGCCTACTGTGCTGGCCAATCAGATAGCTCAAATCATTACGCCTACAGCTTCCATGACCCCACACCGAAGTTTGATACTAGCCTACGTGAGATTTCAGAACTTTTTAAAACCATGACCAGAGAGAGACTGTCAAAGAATACAGCAAACAGCCGCTGTTTTTATGAGTGACTTCATGTTTTTATTCAGCACTGTCAACACTGTTTTTATTGAACACTATTGCGAAACATAAAACACGCTTCTCCCTACTTCTACTCGCTCTGCAGCCAAGTGTATCGATAGGCCTGCGTTTTTATTGTTAGCAGCTCGTCTATTTAAATATCGAGGAATGTTTCACTTTCTCTGGTCATAAGAACAACATGAATTTGTGCATGAGGCAGATGCAGTGAGACTCGATCATCAGGTGGAAGACGGTGTCCCCTCTCTGGTCAGTCTCACTGGAGGAAAGAGGAGAGCAGGGACCGTGAGAGGCAGACCCTCTGCTGCTCTCTCTCTACCTCCACCGAGACTGACCATCAGGTACCATCAGTCCAGTAAAATAAAAAAGCTTGTTTAAATTTATGCTCCGCTGTGCCTCACCAACTGATCTATTTTGTTATCAAAGCTTGAGTTTTGAAATATAATATGGTTTGAGAAGAACAATATTGGCAGGCCAGGCATATAGCCAATATGCTGTGATAATGTATTAGGCCTACTGCACAAACCTCATTCCTACCTAAGTGTTTTATTAGGTTAATGTTGCATAGGCTTACATTTTTTAAAGTCATGTATTAAATCAATTCTGAGCGGTAGATCTCGGCTTGCTTTTTGACTGCGAAAATGATCTTGACTCAGAAAAGGTTGGCGATCACTGATTTAGGAAGTTAATCTAGTCACTAGGGGCAGACAAACATTTTGCTATGGAAGAGGAGTAACCAAGCTAGTCTGAGTCCCTCTCAGTTAATGTCATTTATAAATGTTCTTGTCTTTGCAGAAAATTATCGCTGCCATCCTCTCACCTCCAAATAAACCAGGTAAGATGAACACAGAATCACTGCTCACCACAGTTCTTAAGAGGCCGTTCAAGATGTTGTGTTTTAATCTGTTTACCCCGAAACCCTTAACCTGTGACATCTGACCTTTCCCCCTGTAGTAGTACGAGTGAAAAGTCCCTCCACCCAGGCCAAGAAGCCTAAAGTTCCTGAGCCCACTAGGCAGCTGGAGATCCAGTCAGAGTGTAACTGGGACCAGCACCGGAAACTGGTCCTGGGGGTTCTGTGTCGACGTATGACCCAGAACCGTCTGTCCGAACCCTTCAACATTGGCCCCTACCACGTCCGCCTCCTCTCAAACACACACAAACGCAAGGCTGAGAGCACCATCATCATATTCAAGGTAGGGGGGATAATAACCATTTAGAATGAAGCAATAACCTGCCCAGGGACTGCGGTTGAAAATTAGCCGGCTGGCTAAAACCGGCACTTTTACTGAAACGTTGATTAATGTGCACTGTCCCTGTAAAAATAAACTCAACTCAACAACAACAATAAACATGCCGTTTCCGTTCCTGTCTTAAAGAAGCAATTATTTGGACCAACTCATGCTGTCATACATAATGTTCAGAAATGCTCCATGTTTCAGATTTAAAATGCATAACTTGATCAGTGACAAATGAATGCTCATTAGTGTGATTTATTATCATCCACTTCCTTACTTCAAGGTCTGCATCAGTAAGGCTGAAGACGGTGATACTGATGATAGTGATGAATCTGATAGTGAAGTCACAGACAACAGTAGTGACGACAGTGATGAAGACGAGGAGGAAGAGGGCATCCCTAAGCCTGAGGAGCCGGAGATGCAGGTTGGAGTGACTCCCTTCCTGACAGGAGTAGTGCCAGCAGGCAGACTGAAAGCCAGGAAGAAACAACCAACCTGCCCTGCTGTAGGACTAATCCAGGTGGGTTTATTAGGTTCACTTGACCTCCATTTTGGACATTTTTAAAATCAATTTTTGAAAAGAGACCTAGCCATAAAGTGTAGTTTGTAGTGGTTTGTTTTTATTGAGGAGCTCTGAGTTATTTCTAATTTAACAATTGTACCTAGACTTTGTGAAAAGCTCTATCCTCCACAGGGAAGCTGTTCTTTATGTTCATCTGTTCTGCCTATATTATCTCCATTCTTTCTCTTCTTTCTTTTTCTTCCTCCCCAGGTGAACGGTAAATCCTACTCCCAGGCCAGACTGCTGCTGGGGCAGATGGGAGCTCTGCACCCGGCCAATCGGCTAGCTGCGTTCGTCACAGGCAGGTTGCGCTCTGTAGCCAAGGCCCCTCAAAAGTCTCTAAACTGCTTCCCCAGGGCGAAGAAAACACCTGTGGGTGCTGGGCACTTGAAGACCGCAGCCACTGCTGTTGCTCCTCAAGGCAGTAGTAGCATTATAGCTATGGCTAAGAAAGTAGCTCTGGCCCAGAAAGTATTCCAGACACCAGCAGGTAAGATCCTTTCACTGCTCCTCAATAGAGGCTTGAAGTAGAAGTTATCAACTTAACCTTTACACTTGCACATTTTGTTGTACTGTATTAATTATGATGTAATTAGACAGTAGAGTAACCGAAGCCTGATGGTTCAAGGATGGCGATAGTTCTGTATTCTCTCAGAAAAGGCCTCTCTTTCTTACTGTCCCTGCGGTCTGTTTCCAGGGAAGAACAGGCTTCCTCCGTACAGACCACCATGGTCCCTAGGTGTCACCAAATCTAAAGGCAAAACCTCCACCAGTCAAACCACCACAAACCCTAAAGACCCAGTCAGCTCTCCCCTGCTCCTGGTACCCATGGCCCCTCCTCCTGCCCCAGGCACCTCCCAAGGCTCGCCCCCTGGTGTATCGCCCCCTGGTGTATCGCCCCCTGCTGGAAAGATGCTACTACAGACAGTCTCCTCCTCCCAGGGCTGTAAAATGTATCGTCAGCCCAACGGACAGTTGATCAAGCTGGTACCTCTGAATCGTATGCGTCACATAAAGGCCAAGAATCAAGACAAGCCAACTCGTGAGTTCATGTACTGATGAATGTACACACACACACGCACAACCACATCCTCAACACCCTCTAATGTCTTGTGTTGTCCCAACAGGTTTTGCTACCAAGCCGTCCACTCCCAAGACATTCCCACCTCCCAGCCCTCTCACCTCCATCCACCCCCCTCCCCACGCTCCCCTCATCAAATTCATCATGGGCCAGTTGGGTGCCATCACCCCAACCCAGACCTCCTCCTCTTCCTCCCCCTTGTCTCTCACTGTCTCCTCCTCCCTGAAGACCCCCAGCTTCCTGGGCCAGACTGGGACCTACTCCTTCAGGATCTGTCCTCCGACTGCAGGGGACCAGGGCTCTAGGGGTCCAGGCCAGGGCACCGTGGGAGGCCCAGCTGGAGTGTCCCTGCCTGGGGGCTTCACCCTCATCCAGCTCCCTAAGCCTGGAGGTACTGGAGGAGGTGCTCCCCGGCTACCTGAACTAATCAGAACCACAGCCGTGGGTTCTGCTGGACCTGGCGAGGTAAAGGCACAGAAGAACCCAAGAGGAACCTCTTCTTCCTCTCCCTTGCCTCTGGCATTGACACCAGTTAAAACCGAAGACCACTCCTACACCCCAGGGTTCAATACCAATACATCTGACTCCAGATCAGCTCTAGCCCAGAAAAAGCAGAGTTTGACTCAGTCAAAGGACCTTAAATCTGACTGTAGATCAGCCAAAGCCAACACCTCTTGTCCCGTGGAGCCCAATGAGCTGACCTGTGATGAGCAGATGCTGTCGGACGAGAGTGATGCAGAGAGAGGGGAGGTGGGGGAGGGCTCGGGACTATGGAGCCCAGAATCATGGAAGAAAGACACTGAGTTCAGTCGGTTTACCACTCTAAGAATGCATGAGAACGGACATCCTGATTTTAAGGTTGAGGACTCTGATTCGGACAACTCCACGGACGATTCCTCGGATGACTCGGATTCCGACAGTGATGAATATGCCAACGTAAGCGAGCTTAATTTTTGCTGGTTTGATTTTTGTAATTTTTGTATTCTGTGTGTAAACATTCACTGCAGTTGCACTTGTTTGAGTTGTGGTGTAGTGTTTTGTAAAGCCAGATTGTTGTTGTCTCACCCCAGGAGGACGAGGAGGAACCAGTGGACATCGAGACGGTGGAGGAGAGGAGACAGGGAATCACCATCGCTCAGATGAGGGCCGCTGTCAAACACACACAGTAAGACTGGAGTGTGTTTGTGTAGGCTATTTAGCTGTATGATTTTGCGTGAGACTGTCTCAAGGAAGCTGGGGTTAATAAAATGTATATTTTTTCCTAACAGAAAAACCAGTCAGGATGGGGAAACGGCACCAAAACCAAAAGAAAAGGTAAGACTTCTCCCATCTGTCCATTACAACTGCAGAGTAACATCTTGTTTTGCAGTATTCTTAGGCCCTCTTACGGAGCTGTCTAGTTAAGTTCTTAGCTCTCATGTATTGCAAAAAACATAGTTTAAAAGGGAATGAAAGCACTAGGCTTTAAGAACACCAGCTAACTGGAATTGTAAATTGGCATTGTTGCATCACTTGCAGGATTTTCCAAAAATGGCTGAATCCCAAAACTCTCTGAAAGACCATGAACACTGCGTGCGTTAATGAGCTAAATTGACTGGTTTCCAACCATAAATTAAAACATCACAGCGACGGCGGCTGAATGTCTGGGGCGAAAGTTGGTTGGAATTGTCAACAAAGCAGCATGACAGAAAATATGATGCCAAGTTTTCGAACTACTGATAGTTTCTTTAAGATATGTAATGCGATCTGTGCATTTTTCAAATCAAATCATATTTTATTGGTCACATACACATGGTTAGCAGATGATAATGCGAGTGTAGCGAAATGCTTGTGCTTCTAGTTCTGACCATGCAGTAATATCTAACAAGTAATATAACCTAACAATTTCACAAAAACTACCTAATACACACAAGTGTAAAAGGAATGAATAAGAATATGTACATATAAATATATGGATGAGTGATATCCGAACGGCATAGGCAAGATGCAGTAGATGGTATAGAGTACAGTATATACATTTGAGATGAGTAATGTAGGGTATGTAAACATTATATAAAGTGGCATTGTTTAACGTGACTAGTGATACATTTATTACATTAAAAAAAATGTATTACGTTGCTAGAGATTTGAGTCAGTATGTTGGCAGCAGCCACTCAATGTTAGTGGTGGCTGTTTAGCAGTCTGATGGCCTTGAGATAGAAGCTGTTTTTCAGTCTCTTGGTCCCCGCTTTGATGCACCTGTACTGACCTCGCCTTCTGGATGATAGCGGGGTGAACAGGCAGTGGCTCGGGTGGTTGTTGTTCTTGATGATCTTTTTGGCCTTCCTGTGACATCGGGTGGTGTAGGTGTCCTGGAGGGCAGGTAGTTTGCCCCCAGTGATGCGTTGTGCAGACCTCACTACCCTCTGGAGAGCCTTACGGTTGTGGGCGGAGCAGTTGCCGTTTAACAGCATAAATACACCTGTTTCACTTTTGCATGTCGAAAACCCAATGACCAGTGCTGCACATGCTGCCACTGTTTTGAACAGATTCGATTATACTATTTAGAACGAGCAGCCAGCTCACGAAAGAATGTCAATGTCAAAGATTTTACTGAGTTACAGTTCATATAAGGAAATCAGTCAATTGAAATATATTCATTAGGCCCTAATCTATGGATTTCACATGAATGGGAATATAGATATGCATCTGTTGGTCACAGAAAACTATTTTTATTAAAGTAGGGGTGTGGATCAGAAAACCAGTCAGTATCTGGTGTGACCACCATTTGCCTCATGCCTCAGCGCAACACATCTCCTTCACATAGAGTTGATCAGGCTGTTGATTGTGGCCTGTGGAATGCTGTCCCACTCCTCTTCAATAACCTGTCGGCCCAGAGCATCCCAAACATGCTCAATGGGTGACATGTCTGAGTATGCAGGCCTTCTATGCAGGCCATAGAAGGACTGGGACATTCTCAGCTTCCAGTAATTGTGTACAGATGTAGACATGGGACCATGCTGAAACATGAGGTGATGGTGGTGGATGAATGGCATGACAATGGGCTTCAGGATCTCATCACGGTATCTCTGTGCATTCAAATTGCCATCGATAAAATGCAAATGTGTTCGTTGTCTGTAGCTTATCCCTGCCCATACCATAATCCCACCGCCACCATGGGGCACTCTGTTCACAACGTTGACACCAGCAAACTGCTCACCCAGACAACGCCATACACTCCTGTCAGCCTGGTATTGTTGAAAAGGGGATTAATTTGTGAAGAACACACTTCTCCAGCGTGCCAGTGGCCATCGAAGGTAAGTATTTGCCCACTGAAGTCAGTTACAAAGCCAAACTACAGGTCAAGACCCTGGTGAGCATCCCTGAGACGGTTTCTGACAGTTTGTGCAGAAATTCTTTGGTTGTGCAAACCCAGTTTCATCAGCTTTCCGGGTGGCTGGTCTCACATGTGACGAAGCCGAATGTGGAGGTCCTGGGCTGGCGTGGTTACAAATTGTCAATATGGTAATTTTATTTTGTACACTTACATCAAAAAGACAAGACAAGATAGGAGCTAAATCAACTAGCTAGCTACCTTGCTTCGTTTTAGCTGACTGTCTACTTGGCTTGTTGGCAAGTCACATACTCATCAATTGGAAAAAATACTCTAAAATGTACAAATTATCGTACACAGTTTCTTACCTTAATATTGTTGTCCTGATCTCAATGACAAAGCTGTCAAAAGTTGTGAGAAACCTTTCAGGTCCAGTGGGGTGAGTCGCCTCCTGGTGGCAACATTCACTTTCAGTCCCATGCTAAAACTCACAATTTGCTCAAGTCTGCCAATGACGCATTGGTGTCAATCGCTACTATGGCAATTCAAGATGGCGCTACCCATAACTCAAATAAACATTGTTCAATATCAAAATCCTAAAAATAGAGGTGTATATGTCAAATGCACATGTTTAATATTAGTGGATGGAATAAATCTCTTTGCTTAGTTTTACTTCCTAAAGTGTTTCCATTCCCCTTTAAGAGGTCTAAGAATACCTTGGAATACCCAATAGAATGCTCAATAACTCTCAACCCTTAACCTTTGACTCCTGTTCCCTGCAGCATCAGAGGGATATGAGAGAGGAGGAGGGGTCTGGGTCTGGTGAGGGAGGGGGCCGTAAGAACCGCACCCTGACCGAGAGGCTGCGTCGCGGCGAGCACCAGAAGCTCTTCACCAGACTCAAACAGGTGCTGTTCATGGAAGAATTGGACCCCAAGGTCTCCAAGCTGCACCTCCTCTCACAGGTATGGGACAGTATGTTATGTGGCTGTGTAACCGGCTATTTGTTTTGGTTAATTTTGTCCTGTGCTGTACTGTGGTAGACACAAGAACTATACATTATTTTCATATCCTTTTAATGAATAACCTCAACTTTTTCATGGTCGCATTTTTTGGTATAGATGGTTAATAATAAAAAGGATTTTAACATGTATTATTTCATCAGGCTCTGAAGGAGATTCGTACCCTGTCGGTGGACTCTGAGTCTCTGGAGGAGAAAAAGAGGATGCTGACTGAGATCCAGACTGTCTATGTCAAGGAGATCGCATACATGTCTGGTGCGTTTGACTGGAGCTACTTATCACTTACTTATTTAATCACTTTCTTACTTAAACATTACTTAACACTGACTTACTTGAGATGCTTTTATTATGTGATTGCAAGAAGCATATTAATGTGAACTCTGTGTTTTTTTCATTTGTATTGTAGGAAAGCCAGAGGAGCTGATCAAGGCCAAGCTGAAGGAGATCTGGGAGAAGAAACGGACTCTAGCTGCCCAGAGGAGAGCAGCTGTCCCCCCTACCTCTAGCCCCACCTCCTCTACTTCCACCCCTAGTCCCAACACCATGACAGGTAATAATAACCTGCTTCTTATGTCTGACAACAGGAGGTATAGCACTAAGCTGGATCAATGAAGTAGCCAGCTAACTTAAATAAACATTCAGATACAGCTTTGGATTTGTGACCCCTTTTAATAATGATCATTTTACTGTAGTGGGCTAAATCAGTGTCACACAGAGTGTTTCTTGGTAGTCTTAAACAAATCTAATTTAAAACTAAAGTATACACATCACACACATGGTTATGGTCTTAAAACAAAGAAGACACATTTACCATGTCATAGTTTAAATGTATTACATTTTTGAGGTTTCATCCCAATATTACACTTTCTATACATCACAGAATACAAAATATAACAAAATCGTTTGACATAGAAAATCCAGATTTTCTGCACGTTTTTTGAAATGTTGATTAATAATGTTCCACCCATGAGGCCACTAGAGGGCAATTTGGTCATTTGACTGCAAGAAAGGCTATGAGGTATGGCCATGCCTGCCCCCCTAGATAGCTAGTGTCTGCAGGCTTTTGTACCATCCCTACACCTATGCACCTGATTCACCTTTTTCTGTGTCCCAGTGTCCCAAGGGAGTATGGACACTAAGCAGGATCAATGAGTTAGCTAGCTAACTTTGATAAACCATTTAGATACAGCTCTTATTTATAAATATATTTATCTGTATATCCCAGTGTCCCAGGTGTCTCAAGCTAGCTCTCTGGGTCAGGCAGGAGCAGCTAGTGGCTCTGTGAAACCAGTGGCTGCTGTTTTACGCACCAAGAGCGGCAAGATCATACTTCCTGCTTCCATGCTTCGTGCTTCCAAACCAGGTGAGCGCATACAGGAACAGGACACCCATATTTGGTCTCACACTCTTGTTTAATTGGTTATGCAAGTTCTATATCTAGATATGAAATATCAACGATGCTGATTTGGAAGAGCGTAATAACTGTTTTGAGGTCCACTATATGGGTAAAATGTGCCAAGGGTTATGATCGTTAGACTGGCATTCTGACTAGAATATGTTGTTGTGAGTCTCATTCTAACGGTTGAGTATTTCCTTTATCCACAGCAGGAAGATCAGTCTACACACTGAAAGTTATGAAGAGACCAACAGTCACCTCCCTCTTAACCCCCACCTCCTCAGCAGCCAAGGAGGTTGTGGAGAAGGAGAGAGCTGCCTCTGGCCCAGAAAAGGACCAGGGGAGAGTGTCTGGGGAGGCTGAGCAGCCCTCCGACAGCCCACCAGCAGAGAGGCCAGAACTAGGTAAGGAGGAACCACAGGCCCCTGTCTGTAATGGATCCATGGAAGAAGAAACTTCCACAGAGAAGGATAACAGCTCAACTCCCAAAAAGAAGAAGTCACTAATCAATAAAAACTCAATCAAGAGGCTTTCTGGTATGAAGTGTCCGCTTGTGGAGATCGCTCCCCTAAACAGTGCCATCTGGAGGCCGTTGGAGGAACTGCAGATGGGGGGTGAGAGTGATGCTGGAGGCTGGGGCCTGTCTCTGACCAAGGGAGAGGCAGCCATACTGGTGAAGGCGCTCTCTGAACACCAGGGCATAATAGTGGGGCGGAAGGGCAAGGATAGACCGGTCCAACACAATGGAAAGAAGAGCTCTGTGACACTAAAGGGCAAGGATAGCTCAGAACTACAAAAAGAACAGGATAGCACGGTGTCTCAGAAAGAAGCTGATCGCTTGGTCCCACAAAAAGGAGAGGATAGCTCAGTCACACCAAAGGAAAATGATAGCTCGATCATTCTGAAGGCAGAGGTTGGCTTGGTGACATCAAAGGAAAAGGATGGTTTGTTGACACAAAAGGGAGAGGAAGGCTCGACAGACAGCTCAGAGGCTCAACTACTAAAGAGAAAACGTGGAAGGCCTCGCTTGGACATAAAAACACCACAAACTGACATCAGAACACCACCAACTGGAGATATCACTACTAACCCTGCTCCGCGGGGTCGGCCCCGTAAAGTATCACGGATTGTGGTGAATATCCCTGTGGTAATGACCGGTGGCAATGACCAGACCAACGTGACACAAACCACAGGTAGTGCTAGTAACCCTACCTTAGTCACAAGAATACCCCCAGGTCGAGACACTAACACTGGGGGTGGTGAAATCCAACTAACACCAAGGGAACGTAGCATAAGCCCTACGAGGCGGGGTAGAAAACCTAAAGTATCACAGGTTGGGGTTACTACTAGCCCTGTGGCGACGACTGGGCCTGGGGGTAGCCCAGCCAGAGTGACTCAGGCTGGGGGTAGGCCTGTGAAGAGTGCTGCCGGTAGCCCTGCAACTTGGAGTAGGCCACCCAAGGTGCGGAGAGCTGGAGATGGTTCTAGTCCGGCCAAGGTGACTAGGGATGCGGTTACTAGCCCTGTAACTCGGGCTGGGTTAAACCCGGCGAGATGGACTCGTGCTGGGGGGGGTATCCCTGTGGTGAAGACTGAGGGCAGCCCAACCAAACCTCCACGAGGAGGGGCTGAGGTTACTAGCCCTGTAGCGACGACTAAAGGAAGCCCAGGTAAAACGCCACAGGCTGTGGCTCGGCCTGGAACACGACATGTGACCCGCGCTGTATCGGTGAAGGGCCTTGTCAGTGGGAAGAGGACAACAAGGTCTGATAAGGCCTAGTGAAACTGAGACTAAGGCTGCATTTCCACACTGTTTCCATTGGTGCATCTCGATACTGTAGTAGTCTAAAATGGCGTCCACAACTTGTTTTCGCTCCTTCCACTCCGATGACGCTGCATTTCAGCCTAGCTCTAACCAGAGGAGCAAGAGAATCATTCTCCTAACAGATGTGCCATTAACTGTCATTTAAAGCTAGAATCCTTAGTTGCTGCATCCATTGATTCTTGAAGAATATAACTTATAATTAAATGCCTCATGAGCTTAGTTCAACTGTCGTACCTCATCAGAACCCAAAATATAAGCTTGTTTTACTCCAATGTTTGTAAACAAAGTAAATGTAAACAAACCCTGCATAGCCTCAACACGGTTAACATTTTTTATGTCTTGGATGGTTAGTCATTGCATCCATAGCTTTTTCTATGAATTTGAGTGGTTACATTTCACCAGGCCCGTCCCTCAGCTGCTTTTTTTATTTTTACAAAAACAGGCGGGGAATCGCTTTGTTATTGTTTCAATTAAGGATTCAAGCTTTAATTGGTGGAAAGAGGTCCTGAAATCCCATTGAGACCACCGCATGTGCCTGTTCACAAATCCAAAGGACCCTGGACAGTTATGCCTGTGTGAGTTAACCCTCTCTTAGCTTTAGCACTCATCTGCCTTCTCTGGAACACAACAAAGTAGACAATAACTTACACCTAAAGGACAGTCCGTTTTCCCAACATCCTAAATCTTTGAGCAAAACATTAAATTAATGTACTGTATGAATGTGTACTGCAGGTTTGACTGCTGTTTGAGCCGTTGTACAGGTACATAGGACGTTAGCCCCATATTGGGGTGAATGTGACACGTCATGCATTTTTGATGAAGTCTATTATGTTCTGGAAAGTTGATTTCTTGTTATTTAATCATCAAACCACTCATTTTTGAAGATTACGGTATAGAGAAGGTCTGTTTTTTTTCTCTTCAGTATCACAGTTTGTTCATGACTTCACTCCCTGTGTCTTTATTAATGTAGGGGTGTGTTGTCTTCGATTTAACCTACAAAATAATGAACATGCATGAACATGACAACAAAACAGATCAATTACTTTCTGGCCCAATTAGACATTATCAATAGGCCCTGAAAATCATTAATTTGAGATGTACAACATTCATGTTTGTTCATGTCAAAAACACTGTAAATGTTCTTTCTATGCCACTGTAAAGACTTTTTGTATTTTAGCTGTGGTTGGTGCGTCCAGTCTTTCAAATGCGCTCTTGGTTCCCAGGCCTATGAATTTAAAAAAATCTGAATTAGCACTTTAAATCTTCTGTAACTTCTACACTGTCACAACCATGTTGAATATTTTGGTTTGCCTTATGGATTGCTTCCCCATCTGTTTTTCAATGATTCCTATGTCTGATTTTTGAGGAACTTATGCATAACATGTAAAAAAAAAAAACTAAAAAAAAAACTTGTAGTCAAGACATTTGTATTTCAACCTCGTGTGTGACTCATCATGACTCAATCTAAGCTATACTGTAATCTATGAAAATAACCTTTGTAAATATGTGTTTTATTTTTTATAAATCTGTCTTGTTGTATAATGTTCCTCTTTCCTTTTTTTGTAAAGAAATTACCATTTTACTTCAGTCACTCAGATGTGCTGGCAAGATACTGTGGCCTTGAAAATAAATAAACCTGTACATGCGTTTCTTTGCTGTGGCAGTTGTCTTAACCTTCATGAAACCCAACCAATTCACAATGTGATGGTGTAGGATATTATAGAAGAATCATAATTTGACTAATTATTGCAGTTTTGTTATTGGTTCTAATGGCACAATGCTTAAACTGATGTTTTAAACGTCTGTTACACTGGCGAATACGGGTAATGATTGCATTATAGCACAGATTATCCATTCTATTGACCAGATACTCAAGTGGCTCTAACAATGAAAAGTAATGTCTTAAATGGAAATCAGTCGGGAGGAGGCAAGATCAGGTGGGACCATTCTAGCCAATTTTTTATTTTTATTTAACCAGGTAAGCCAGTTGAAAAAAGTTCTAATTTACAACTGCGACCTGGCCAAGATAAAGAAAAGCAGTGCGACAAACAACAGTTACACATGGAATAAACAAATGTACAGTCAATAACACAATAGAAAAGTCTATATACAGTGTGTGCAAATGAAGTAAGATTAGGGAGGTAAGGCAATAAATAGGCCGTAGTGGCGAAATAATGACAATTTAGCAAATAAACACTGGAGTGATAGATGTGCAAGTATAGATACTGGGGTGCAAAGGAGCAAAAAAATAAAAATATGGGGATGAGGTAGTTGGATGGGCTATTTACAGATGGGCTATGTACAGGTGCAATGATCTGTAAGCTGCTCTGATAGCTGATGCTTCAAGTTAGTGAGGGAGATATGAGTCTCCAGCTTCAGTGATTTTTGCAATTCGTTCCAGTCATTGGCAGCAGAGAACTGGAAGGAAAGGCTGCCAAACGAGGAATTGGCTTTGGGGGTGACCAGTGAAATATGCGTGCTACGGGTGGGTGCTGCTATGGTGACCATTGATCTGCGATGAGGCGGAGCTTTACCTAGCAAAGACTTATAGATGACCTTGAGCCAGTGGGTTTGGCGACGAATATGAAGCGAGGGCCAGCCAGCGAGAACATACAGGTTGCAGTGGTGGGTAGTATATGGGGCTTTGGTGACGAAATGGATGGCACTGTGATAGACTGCATCCAATTTGCTGAGTAGAGTGTTGGAGGCTATTTTGTAAATGACATCGCCGAAGTCAAGGATCGGTAGGATAGTCAGTTTTACGAGGGTACGTTTGGCAGCATGAGTGAAGGATGCTTTGTTGCGAAATAGGAAGCCGATTCTAGATTTAATTTTGGATTGGAGATACTTAATATGAGTCTGGAAGGAGAGTTTGCAGTCTTACCAGACACCTAGGTATTTGTAGTTGTCCACATATTCTAAGTCAGAACCATCCAGAGTAGTGATGCTAGGCGGGCGGGCAGGTGCAGGCAGGTGCGGGGCAGCGATCGGTTGAATGTGTTTAGTTTTACTTGCATTTAAGAGCAGTTGGAGGCCACGGAAGGAGAGTTGTATAGCATTGAAGCTTGTCTGGAGGTTAGTTAACATAATGTCCAATGAGAGGTCAGATACGCGTGTGCACAACTTGGGTATAAAGTGTTTTTCTCAAAGTTGTCACGTGTCCTACTTATATCAGTACACTCGTAACAACCTAAGCTAGAGATGGGTAACTGATAGGGGTGGGGGCCACAAAAAAACAGAACTCATCATGGTGGCCGCAGTGTGTCTGCGTACCCACACTATGCCCAACTTGTGAACAAAACATTTGAGTTTTAAAGTTAATTTCCTGAAATTCTACACATTTTGCCATGGGGTGGAGAGAGAATGTTGCAATTTTATAACTAATTTCATGCAATTCTACTTACTTTGCTATGGGAAGGAAAGAAAAATGTGCTGTTTTACAGCTAATTTCTTGCAATTCTACACATTTTGCCATAGGGTGGAGGAAAATGTTTGCAGTTTTTAATATGATAACTGATGATCAATGGGCCCCATTTCAGTCGGTTTTACTAAAAGTTTACATAGCTGGCCGCTAGACTAACTTACCAATCAAACGTTAAAAATATTTGCTGACATGGGCTAACTGAGTGACTGCTGTTGAACAAACAAATGTCGAATTTGCACCATGTGTATTCTAAGTCAACAGTAAATTGAGACCCCCACTGAGTGAAATTGCACCATGTGTATTCTATTATTCTAAGTCAACAGTAAATTGAGACCTGAGTGAAATTGGTCCGCAGGCCTACAAAACGGGGTCTGCGAGCCGCCAATTGCCCGTCCCTGACCTAAGCATTACTAAACTTCTATTAGATCAAATAAGTGACATGTAGCAAAAAAGCTATTACATTTCTTGTAAAACTAATTCGACATACTCATTGACCTCCATACAAAAACTCCCCGCTTGGGGAGCGAAAGAAATAAAACCACCTGGTAGAGAAGACTGATTTTGGGCCCAATTATCCCTTTCGCTTGGCCTCTTCCACTCTGATTATAGGCCTTGTAAGCTACAGTGTTCAGATGTAGGCTGACTTTAATTGATCTACTAAATTCAATCATATTAATCTCACTATCATATTAGATAAATAACATTTTATTTTTCTCAGTGTTAATTTACCCAATTTGCCAAGTAGGGATGAATGACAGACACACACTGATCTAGGATCAGCATGCTCTGCCGCTCTCACCCCGCCTATATACCATTGGGATGTGGGAACAAAACTGACCTTTGATCAGCGTCTATGGGCCTCCTACTCCACTAGAGAGAGGAGGAGTTTAATCACCAAATGTGAGCTAATCCGACTACCGTACGGCCGTCAAGTGCCTTAACCTACTCAAGAGATTAAAAGTGTTACTGTACACAAATCTATGCCGTTTGTTGCCTAAACAAGGATTTCACGGTTGAAACATCGCAGTAACTTTTAATGCAACAGTCTATTTATCGGGGTATTTTACCACCAGGATGACATTAGACGGGCACGGGTCAACAATAAAAAAAATCGGATAAAGAATCTGCTGCGTTCCCCATCCGTCAAACTACGGAACAATAGGAAGTGCAACATTGACAACAAGGTGGGAGACCGGTGCTTTGATTTTCTAGAGTTTTATGCCAGTGAATGATAGGGTAACTAGGATAAAGGCTTTTAATGTCATTGCATGTAGATTATATTTCTATTGGGTGTCACTTTGGAAAATTTTTAAAGCAACAATTTGCTTTAGTGTGGTATAAATTAACCCAGATAACAGAGTGACGTGGGGTAACTACCTCCCCCTAAGATTAGCGTCTTAAAATACATGTTGTAAATATTTGTTTGACATTTCTTTTGTAATGAACTATTAAAAGCTAAAGTCTAGGTATCTTATTTAAATTAAATCAAATAATCTCATTATTAATATCCTCACTATGATGTTTTGATGTAAGGTCCCTCTTATTGTTGCACCAAATCATGTCCAAATCATGCTAAAGTATCTTTAAAATTACTGTAACTCAATGAAAAAAAATAACTAACTACATTGGCTTCAGAAAGGATTCATACCCCCTGATTTAGTCCACATTTGGTTGTATTACAGCATGAATTCAAAATAGATTAAATCGACAACTTGTAGACTTGTTTACGTGCTGCTGTGCGGCTTGTTGCTAACCTTACTTTGCTACCTGCCAACTTTACGGTTTTAACTTTTTAATTACCGTTTATATTTTTAGTTTTTCCCTCGCTCAACTTTTTTCATTCAACTTTTTCACCCCGGACGCTTTATCTGGACGTGGTCCGTCAGGACCTCCAACAGCCAAAGCTAAGTAGTAACATTAACATGATGCCTTCTAATTGCAATCGCTGTACTCATAATATACAGGAGAACGATCGCCTTACGGCAAGGATAGCTCAGCTTCAGCAGTCCCCGCAGCCGGACAATTTTCTCATTGCTTCTGGAAGGAAATGCTGTAGGAATGCTCAACCGGTGTCGCTCATTTAGCCGACAGAAACTTTTAACCGGTTCTCCACATTAACCAACGGGTCAGAGTCAGAGGCCGAGCATCCTCTGGACTCTACTCCTCCCGTTACGGGGTCTGAGATGCCGAAGCCTCCCACCATTCACCATTAGCTCTGACAAATTGAAAACCCTAGTCATTGGCGACTCCATTACACGCAGTATTAGACTTAACACGAATCATCCAGCAATCATACAGTCGTGGTCAAAAGTTTTGAGAATGACACAAATATTAATTTTCACAAAGTCTGCTGCCTCAGTTTGTATGATGGCAATTTGCATATACTCCAGAATGTTATGAAGAGTGATCAGATTAATTGCAATTAATTGCAAAGTCCCTCTTTGCCATGCAAATGAACTGAATCCCCCCAAAAACATTTCCACTGCATTTCAGCCCTGCCACAAAAGGACCAGCTGACATGTCAGTGATTCTCTCGTTAACACTGGTGTAAATGTTGATGAGGACAAGGCTGGAGATCACTCTGTCATGCTGATTGAGTTTGAATAACAGACTGGAAGCTTCAAAAGGAGGGTGGTGCTTGGAATCATTGTTCTTCCTCTGTCAACCATGGTTACCTGCAAGGAAACACGTGCCGTCATCATTGCTTTGCACAAAAAGGGCTTCACAGGCAAGGATATTCATGCCAATAAGATTTCACCTAAATCAACCATTTATCGGATCATCAAGAACTTCAAGGAGAGCGGTTCAATTGTTGTGAAGGTGGCTTCAGGGCGCTCAAGAAAGTCCAGCAAGCGCCAGGACCGTCTCCTAAAGTTGATTCAGCTAAGGAATCGGGGCACCACCAGTACAGAGCTTGCTCAGGAATGTCAGCAGGCAGGTGTGCGTGCATCTGCACGCACAGTGACGCGAAGCCTTTTGGAGGATGGCCTGGTGTCAAGAAGGGCAGTAAAGAAGCAACTTCTCTCCAGGAAAAACATCAGGGACAGACTGATATTCTGCAAAAGGTACAGGGATTGGACTGCTGAGGACTGGGGTAAAGTCATTTTCTGTGATGAATCCCCTTTCCGATTGTTTGAGGCATCCGGTATAAAGCTTGTCCGGAGAAGACAAGGTGAGCGCTACCATCAGTCCTGTGTCATGCCAACAGTAAAGCATCCTGAGAACATTCATGTGTGGGGTTGCTTCTCAGCCAAGGGAGTGGGCTCACTCACAATTTTGCCTAAGAACACAGCCATGAATAAAGAATGGTACCAACACATCCTCCGAGAGCAACTTCTCCCAACCATCCAGGAACAGTTTGGTGACGAACAATGCCTTTTCCAGCATGATGGAGCACCTTGCCATAAGGCAAAAGTGATAACTAAGTGGCTCTGGGAACAAAACATCGATATTTTGGGTCCATGGCCAGGAAACTCCCCAGACCTTAATCCCATTGAGAGCTTGTGGTCAATCATCAAGAGGCGGGTGGACAAACAAAAACCCACAAATTCTGACAAACTCCAAGTATTGATTATGCAAGAATGGGCTGCCATCAGTCAGGATGTGGCCCAGAAGTTAATTGACAGCATGCCAGGGCGGATTGCAGAGGTCTTGAAAAAGAAGGGTCAACACTGCAAATATTGACTCTGCATCAACTTCATGTAATTGTCAATAAAATTATTTGACACTTATGAAATGCTTGTAATTATACTTCAGTATTCCATAGTAACATCTGACAAAAATATCTAAAGACACTGAAGCAGCAAACTTTGTGGAAATTAATATTTGTGTAATTCTCAAAACTTTTGGCCACGACTGTACACTGTTTACCAGGGGGCAGGGCTACTGACGTTAAGGCTAATCTGAAGATGGTGCTGGCTAAAGCTAAAACTGGCGAGTATAGGGATATTGTTATCCATGTCGGCACCAACGATGTTAGGATGAAATAGTCGGAGGTCACCAAGCGCAACATAGCTTCAGCCTGTAAATAAGATAGAAAGATGTGTCGGCTTCGAGTAATTGTCTCTGGCCCCCTCCCAGTTAGGGTGATGAGCTCTACAGCAGAGTCTCTGGCCCCTCCCAGTTAGGGGGAGTGATGAGCTCTACAGCAGAGTCTCTGGCCCCCTCCCAGTTAGGGTGATGAGCTCTACAGCAGAGTCTCTGGCCCCTCCCAGTTAGGGGGAGTGACGAGCTCTACAGCAGTCTCACAACTCAATCGCTGGTTGAAAACTGTTTTCTGCCCCTCCCAAAAGATAGAATTTGTAGATAGTTGGCCCTCTTTCTGGGACTCACCCACAAACAGGACCAAGCCTGGCCTGCTGAGGAGTGATGACTCCATCCTTCAACAAACATAGACAGGGCTCTAACTCCCCTAGCTCCACAATGAGATAGGGTGCAGGCTGTTAGCAGCCTGCCAGTTTAGTGGAGCCTGCCACTAGCACAGTCAGTGTAGTCAGCTCAGCTATCCCCATTGAGACAGTGTCTGTGCCTCGATCTAGGTTGGGCAAAATTAAACATGGCGGTGTTCGCTTTAGCAATCTCACTGGAATAAAGACCTCCTCCATTCCTGCCATTATTGAAAGAGAGTGTGATCTCTCACATCTCAAAATAGGGCTACTTAATGTTAAATCCCTCACTTCCAAGGCAGTTATAGTCAATGAACTAATCACTGATCATAATCTTGATGTGATTTGCCTGACTGAAAAATGGCTTAAGCCTGATGAATTTACTGTTTACACTAGTGACCATATCCCCCCGCATCCCGCAAAGGCGGAGGTGTTGCTAACATTTACGATAGCAAATTTCAATTTACAAAAAAAAAACCTGACGTTTGTCTTCTGAGCTTCTAGTCATGAAATCTATGCAGCTTACTCAAGCAATTTTTATAGCTACTGTTTACAGGCCTCCTGGGCCATATACAGCATTCCTCACTGAGTTCCCTGAATTCATATGGGGCCTTGTAGTCATGGCAGATAATATTACAATTTTTGGTGACTTTAATATTCACATGGAAAAGTCCACAGACCCACTCCAAAAGGCTTTCAGAGCCATCATCAACTCAGGGGGTTTTGTCCAACATAAGGTGACCAGATTTCTGAAATGAAAACTGGGGACATTTCCAGTTCGGCAGTCAATATATCATTAAAATATCCAATGTTATTATCTATGAAATAAAAAAAGGGGGACAATTCCGGTTTCATGTATTTAATCTAATAGGCACACTGTGATAGAGAAAACAACTATATTACAGAAACACTACAGACAAGACAGAACTGTCCGATCTGAACAGCCATTCAGTGGTCCTGGTAGTCTGGGTAGAATAAGAGCAGAAGAGAACATGAGCAAAATTTAAAAAACAGACAATAGTATATGTGAAATACTTAACATAATAAAGAAATAAGATGCTGATGAGATTGGTAACTACATAAAATACTTATACCAACCTAATCTGTATATTTCTCAGAAGAATGTATTTTGTCCAGGATTGCTCTGTCTTTGGCCAGCTTCTCCATGAACTCCTGGCAAGGGAGGTTGAAGTTTGTCTTCACAATAAGCATGGCCTTGATGGTAGGAACAGTGAACCTATTTCTTGCTGCTGTCCATATATCATTCATTTGGCAGAACACTCTCGACTGGTGCATTACTTCCAGGTAAGCACATGACAACAGACGCTAATCTAGCCAGGTTAGTGTGTGGGATGTCATTCTCTTTGAAGTGGGTAACCACCGTGCTCCATCTCTGACTACTGTCTCAGATGTTTTCCATTCTTCAAGCGATCCCCCCTTTAGGAACTATTGCAAGCCAGTAACCTTGTCAAACAATCCTCATTGATGGTCACATTGGGGCATTTTTCCTGCAGTGTGCCTGCTTCATGAGCGGTATGACATCTGTGTGGTCCCATGGTGTTTATACTTGCGTACTATTGTTTGTACAGATGAATGTTGTGCCTTCAGGTGTTTGGAAATTGCTCCAAAGGATGAACCAGACTTGTGGAGGTCTACACATTTTTTTTCTGAGGTCTTGGCTGATTTCTTTTGATTTTCCCATGATGTCAAGCAAAGAGGCACTGAGTTTGGTAGGCCTTTCAAGGTAGGCCTTGAAATACATCCACAGGTACACCTCCAATTGACTCAAATTATGTCAATTAGCCTATCAGGAGCTTCTAATGCCATGACATCATTTTCTGGAATTTTCCAAGCTGTTTAAAGGCACAGTCAACTTAGTGTATGTAAACTTCTCACCCACTGGAATTGCGATACAGTGAATTATAAGTGAAATAATCTGTCTGTAAACATTTGTTGGAAAAATAACTTGTGTCATGCACAAAGTAGATGTCCTAACCGACTTGCCAAAACTATAGTTTGTTAACAAGAAATTTGTGGAGTGTTTGAAAAACGAGTTTTAATGACTCCAACCTAAGTGTAACCTAACCTGGTCTAGGTCCTGTGATACCAAAGTAGTTGTCCATGGTGCTACACGTTACTCACTATGGCGTCACATTGTGTCCTAGCACATGTACACTTTGGCTCATAAAGCTTCCGTGTCAGTTGTGCTGTGCAGTCCATAGATCTGTAACTATGATTGTGTCGCATAGTGTGGTATGCAAAGACACCCTCCTGCACAGCTAAATCATATTCTTCTTGGGAAGGCTCTACCTTCTTGAAGAATGTGGTGACAGAGGGCATACCAACATGGGCAATCAGAGAGGCTTTATGCTTTTTTGCCTGTTGATGTTCTATCACTGCTGTTCTTCCCCGCTGCCATTTGAAAAAGAGGAATTACAAAGGGTGCAGTGAACCATTCTATCGTCTTGACCTGAGTGTATAAATGGAAATTTTCTCATCATGTTGTCATAAAAAGTGCATTTCCGTTTCTTGGAAATTGTTCATTGTACCTCCGTCTGCTCTTCTTCACTCTCCTTGTGTCACTCTTGTTACTCTCTTAACTTTTTCTTCTCTAATCTTTCTCCTCGTCTTTCTTCCTTTCCTTCTCTTTACCTTTCCACCTCATTCTTCTACTCTCCTCGCTTCACTCTTTTTACTCCCTTCATTTTTCCTTCTCCTTCCTCTCCAATCTTTAATAATAAATAGTACATTATTAGATAAAATACTTTGGTTAACAGATTCCCATTGCTGCCTCATTTTTGTATTTTATCTCAAAAACATTGTTTGGAATAGTGAATTGGCAGGCTCTGTAATCATATCTTTACCTTTCCTCCTCTATCTCACTCTTCTTCCTATCCAGTCTTCCTCCTCTCCACTCTAACAGAAAACATTATGCTAATGTTTCAAAATGTCAAAATATATTTTCACACTACTTATTATGTCAAACCATTAAAATTGTAATCTACAAAAATATTCTCATAATTAATTGTGCAATCATTTAATATAATCATATTTTCAAAATAGCCCGTCCACTGCATGTTTACATGTGGATTTTTTAAAACCTAGAAACCATAACAGTAGCGAGCTAACCTAGCTCGCTAACTTAGTCTACATAGCTAACATAGGCTAGCATAACCTATTTAAAACCTTATAGAGCAGATCATATATCTATATAATAAATTGTGACATAACAATACTAGCTAGTATCTCAAACGATTGTAATTTACCTGGCTTGAAAAGACGTTTGTGGTGATGTTGTGGATTCACTTGACACTTGTTAGCTTCTGGCCAAGTTTTCCACAGCAGTTTTCTCTAAAACTAACGCGAGCAAGTAGTTAGTAGAAGAAGAAGAGTGAATGAAGCTGCTATAGCGAGCCCCCCCTCAGCCCCCTCTCTTGGCCAAAACAAGCACAACGCGATTGAGACGTCAACCGGTAGGCTCCACTGCCCGGTCATTCTCAAGAATAAGCCGGGGACAGGCCACCAAAAACGGGGACTGTCCCCGGAAAACGGGGACGTCTGGTCACCCTAGTTCAACATGTCTCCGGACCTACTCACTGCCACAGTCATACTCTGGACCTAGTTTTGTCCCGTGGAATAAATGTTGTGGATTTTTATGTTTTTCCTCATAATCCTGGAATATCGGACCACCATTTTATTACGTTTGCAATCGCAACAAACAATCTGCTCAGACCCCAACTAAGGATCATCAAAAGCCGTGCTATAAATTCTCGGACAACCCAAAGATTCCTAGATGCCCTTCCAGACTCCCTCCTTAACCACTTAACTGAGGAACTCAATTTAACCTTGCGCAATACCCTAGATGCAGTCGCACCCCTAAAAACAAAAAACATTTGTCATAAGAAACTAGCTCCCTGGTATACAGAAAATACCCAAGCGCTGAAGCAAGCTTCCAGAAAATTGGAACGGAAATGGCGCCACACCAAACTGGAAGTCTTCCGACTAGCTTGGAAAGACAGTACCGTGCAGTATCGAAGAGCCCTCACTGCGGCTCGATCATCCTATTTTTCCAACTTAATTGAGGAAAATAAGAACAATCCAAAATGTATTTTTGATACTGTCGCAAAGCTAACTAAAAAGCAGCATTCCCCAAGAGAGGATGGCTTTCACTTCAGCAGTGATAAATTCATGAACTTCTTTGATGAAAAGATCATGATCATTAGAAAGCAAATTACGGACTCTATCAATCTGCGTATTCCTCCAAAGCTCAGTTGTCCAGAGTCTGCACAACACTGCCAGGACCTTTTTAATACTATATCTCTTGACACATTGATGAAAATAATCATGGCCTCTGAACCTTCAAGCTGCATACTGGACCCTATTCCAACTAAACTACTGAAAGAGCTGCTTCCTGTGCTTGGCCCTCCTATGTTGAACATAATAAACGGCTCTCTATCCACCGGATGTGTGCCATACGCACTAAAAGTGGCAGTAATAAAGCCTCTCTTGAAAAACCCAAACCGTGACCCCAAAAATATAAAAAACTATTGGCCTATATCGAATCTCCCATTCCTCTCAAAATATTTTTAAAAAGCTGTTGAGCAGCAACTCACTGCCTTCCTGAAGACAAACAATGTATACGAAACGCTTCAGTCTGGTTTTAGACCCCATCGTAGCACTGAGACTGCACTTGTGAAGGTGGTAAATTACCTTTAAATGGCGTCAGACCGAGGCTCTGCATCTGTCCTCGTGCTCCTAGACCTTAGTGCTGCTTTTGATACCATTGATCACCACATTCTTTTGGAGAGATTGGAAACCCAAATTGGTCTACACGGACAAGTTCTGGCCTGGTTTAGATCTTATCTGTCGGAAAGATATCAGTTTGTCTTTGTGGATGGTTTGTCCTCTGACAAATCAACTGTAAATTGTGGTGTTCCTCAAGGCTCCATTTTAGGACCACTATTGTTTCACTATATATTTTACCTCTTGGTGATGTCATTTGGAAACATAATGTTAACTTTCACTGCTATGCGGACAACACACAGCTGTACATTTCGATGAAACATGGTGAAGCCCCAAAATTGCCCTCCCTGGAAGCCTGTGTTTCAGACATAAGGAAGTGGATGGCGGTAAATGTTCTACTTTTAAACTCGGACACAACAGAGATGCTAGTTCTAGGTCCCAAGAAACAAAGAGATCTTCTGTTGGATCTGACAATTAATCTTGATGGTTGTACAGTCGTCTCAAATAAAACTGTGAAGGACCTCTGCGTTACTCTGGATCCTGATCTCTCTTTTGACGAACATATCAAGACTGTTTCAAGGACAGCTTTTTTCCATCTACGTAACATTCCAAAAATCAGAAACTTTCTGTCAAAATGATGCAGAAAAATTAATCCATGCTTTTGTCACTTCTAGGTTAGACTACTGCAATGCTCTACTTTCCAGCTACACAGATAAAGCACTAAATAAACTTTAGTTAGTGCTAAACACGGTGCTAGAATCTAGACTAGAACCCCAAAATTTGATCATATTACTCCAGTGCTAGCCTCTCTACACTGGCTTCCTGTTAAGGCAAGGGCTGATTTCAAGGTTTTACTGCTAACCTACAAGCATTACATGGGCTTGCTCCTACCTATCTTTCTTTACACGTATGCTATGGTCACAAGACGCAGGCCTCCTTACTGTCCCTAGAATTTCTAAACAAACAGCTGGAGGCAGGGCTTTCTCCTGCAGAGCTCCATTTTTATGGAATGGTCTGCCTATCCATGTGACAGACGCAGACTCGGTCTCAACCTTTAAGTCTTTATTGAAGACTCATCTCTTCAGTAGGTCCTATGATTGAGTGTAGTCTGGCCCAGGAGTGTGAAGGTGAATGGAAAGGCACTGGAGCAACGAACCGCCCTTGCTGTCTCTGCCTGGCCGGTTCCCATCTCTCCACTGGGATTCTCTGCCTCAAACCCTATTAAAGGGGCTGAGTCACTGGCTTGCTGGTGCTCTTCCATGCCGTCCCTAGGAGGGCTGCGTCATTTGAGTGGGTTGAGTCACTGACGTGATCTTCCTGTCCGGGTTGGCGCCCCCCCTTGGGTTGTGCCATGGGGGAGATCTTCGTGGGCTATACTCGGCCTTGTCTCAGGATTGTAAGTTGGTGGTTGAAGATATCCCTCTAGTGGTGTGGGGGCTGTGCTTTGGCAAAGTGGGTGGGGTTATATCCTGCCTGTTTGGCCCTGTCCGGGGGTATCATCGGATAGGGCCACAGTGTCTCCCGACCCCTCCTGTCTCAGCCTCCAGTATTTATGCACAATAGTTTATGTATCGGGGGGCTAGGGTCAGTCTGTTATATCTGGAGTATTTCTCCTGTCTTATCCGGTGTCCTGTGTGAATTTAAGTATGCAGTGACTAGTCCAGTGACTGCTGTGAAAGGACAGCTGACAACATAGGAAAGTCTGTGTGACAGCTTGGAGAGACAGCTGACCGGAGGGAATAGACCCCAATGGGGCTGTAATGGGCTAGCTACCCATGTTGGCAGTCTCCGACGCTGCTTCAGTATGTTGGAGACACCCGCTAAGTGCTACTGAAAGTCAACAAAGGAACATACCCCTAGAGCCTGCGAGAGCTGGGGCGCAAGATGGCTCAACGACTGATCACACGGCTACGGACCCAGGAATGGAAACGACTACGAGTAGGAACACAGCACATGAGACAACCATAACAGCAGCAGGACACACACTTCAGGTGTGCAGCTGTGGTTGGGAGAGCGTAACATCGGCAAGGGGGTTAAGGATCCATCAAGGGAGGAAAAGGTGCTTGGGAGAGCAGAGACAGGGACCTCGCATTGACCAGTACTTCTTATGAAGCAGCCAGTCAAATCAGTCGAATGAAGCACAGCAACGGGACGCAAACCAAAGTTCGCAGAGCATCAGCACCCCTGTAACGGAGGAGGATAACACAAGCACAGAAATGCCGGTGGATGAACTCACCCAACCACAGAGACCTCTAAAAGAGGAAAAGGTCAAAGGGCACAGACCGAGTGTGAAGTGGCCCAAAGCTGTTGAAAAGAGAGAGTGGGAAACAATCAACAACGACCTGACAAAAATCTTGGAACAACAGGTAGGAACAGCAGAGAAAAAGCTTGAAAGGATGGGAGACATTATCTACCACTACGGAGAAGAGCGCTTTGGAGTAAACGAAAGGAGAAGTGGCAAGACACCACCCGCGCCAGCCAAATCTAGGAGGCAGCAAGAGATCGAGATACTTGTCAGAGAGAGAAGGCAGCTGAGAAAGCAGTGGAAGAAGGCCTCTGATGCAGAGAGAGAAGGTCTCATGCTACTCCAAGCAGACATCAAATGTCGGCTGGCAACCTTGCGAAGAGCGGAAAACTTAAGGAAACTTCGTAGGAAGAAGGAACACTCAAGAACACGGTTCTATTAAAACCCCTTTAAGTTTGTCAAAGACCTCTTCGCAAAGGAAAAGTGCGGAATCCTTAAAACTCCAAAGCCAGAACTGGAAGAACATCTGGAAAAGGTCCACCAGGACACGAAAAGGCATGAGCAGATAATCATCCCACATGACATCCCACCTATTCAACCACCAGAATTCAATCTGGACACTGACCCTCCAAAATGGAAGGAAGTAGAGAACGTTGTCCGACGAGCAAGAGCGGCCTCGGCTCCTGGGCCTAATGGAGTACCATATAAGCTCTACAAGAACGCCCCGGATGTTCTACGCTTTCTTTGGAGGCTCATGAGGATAGTGTGGCAGAGGGAAATAATACCAAAGGCATGGCGAAGGGCTGGTGGTGTGCTAATCCCGAAAGAGAAGGATGCGACAGACATCAGTCAATTCCGACCAATCTCCCTTCTCAACGTCGAAGGGAAGATCTTTTTCAGTATAATAGCACAGAGGCTGTCCACTTACCTGGAAAGGAACAAGTACATTGATACATCTGTACAGAAAGCAGGCATTCCTGGTTTCTCTGGTTGCCTGGAACATACTAGTATGATTTGGCACCAGATCCAAACAGCTAAGAAGGACAAGAGAGACCTCTATGTCATCTTCCTCGACCTGGCCAATGCCTTTGGCTCAGTTCCCCATGAACTCCTCTGGGAATCATTCAACTTTTTCCACGTACCAGAACCCATCACTACACAGGTAAAGGCCTATTTCCAAGACCTGCAATTGTGTTTCACAACACCTGACTTCACAACAACATGGCAGCGCTTGGAAGTGGGCATAATGGCAGGCTGTACAATTTCACCTCTGGCCTTCACTATGGCCATGGAAGTCATCATCAGGGCATCGAGATGGGTGGTCGGCGGTGAGAGAACTAAGGAAGGGCTCCGTCTCCCACCTATCCGAGCATACATGGATGACATGACTACACTGACCACCACTGCAGCATGCACCAGGCGGCTACTTGCAAAACTGCAGGATAACATCAAGTGGGCCCGGATGAAAATCAAGCCAAGCAAATCTCGAAGCATCTCCATAGTCAAGGGACAGCTTAAAGATGTGAGGTTCTGCATTGGAGATGACCCGATACCAACGGTGTCTGAGCAACCCGTCAAGAGCCTGGGTAGATGGTACAACGAAAGCCTCCGGGATAAAGATCAAGTGCAGCAAGTAAGACAGGACATCGCCGACGGTCTTGAGAACATCAACAAGACCCTACTGCCTGGGAAGCTCAAGCTTTGGTGCCTACAGTTTGGACTTCTCCCCCGGGTAATGTGGCCACTCACAGTCTATGAGGTCCCAATAACAACAGTGGAGAAGATGGAGCGAACCATTACCTCATACGTGAAGAAATGGCTGGGTGTCCCACGATGCCTGAGTAACATCGGCCTCTATGGCAAAGGGGTCCTTGAACTACCTCTTACAAGTCTAACGGAGGAGTACAAGTGCTCTAAAGTAAGACTTCAGATGACATTGAAGGACTCCAAAGACCAGACCATTAGCAAGGCTGCACCTCCCCTACAAACTGGATGGAAATGGACATCATCCAAGGCTGTGCCTTGGATGAGCCCTGAGCCCTCAGCCCTGAGACACCAAGACATTGTGGGGAATATCCAGCATGGAAGAGGAGGCTTTGGCCTGGCAGCAAGCAAACCAACGTTCCATAAGGCAACAACATCTGAACGCAGGAAGCTGGTGGTCGAGGAGGTGCGCAGACAGGAGGAGTCTGCAAGAAGTGCAAAGGCTGTCTCTCTTGCTAAACAAGGGCAATGGACGCGGTGGGAAGGCCTGGAGAGGAGAAAGATCAATTGGAGTGAGCTTTGGCAAATGGAGGCAAGCAACATCAGCTTCATCATAAGAGCTGTTTATGATGTGCTTCCATCACCAAAAAACCTACATCAATGGTATGGCGAGGACCCGACCTGCCCCCTCTGCCCAGCTCCAGCGACTCTCAGGCATATAATGACAGGTTGCAAGACCAGCCTCTCACAAGGTCGCTACACCTGGAGGCACAATCAGGTCCTCAAGAGCCTGGCTGCAGCACTTGAGACCAAGAGTTGTGCAACCAATTCATTACCTCCAAAAACAAGCAATCCCGCCAAAACAACAACATTCATCCGGGAGGGACAGAAAAGGCCCAAGCATCCTCCTACAAAGCCAGAAACTGGACACCTAGGCATGGCCCGGGACTGGAAGATGCTTGTCGATATTGGCCAGCAACTCATTTTTCCACCTGAGATTGCTTCTACCAACCTTAGGCCAGACATGGTACTCTGGTCCCCTTCACGAAAGGCTGTGTACATCATAGAGCTCACAGTCCCGTGGGAAAACTCTGTTGAAGAGGCCTACGAGCGTAAGAAACTGCGTTACACAGAGTTGGCAGCAGACGCAACTCAGCGTGGCTGGAATGCAAAAGTCTGGCCAGTTGAAGTGGGATGCAGAGGATTCGTGGCTTCTTCCACCATCAGGCTGCTGAAAGAACTTGGAATCCATGGACAGGCTCTGCGGCAGACCGTCAGAGCAGTTTCTCAAGCAGCTGAAAGAGGCAGCCAGTGGATCTGGATCAAACGGAAGGACCCTTGCTGGGCTATAACTTCATGACCCCCACCCCCACCTGAGAACCCAATTCAGATCCCTCCAACTTGAGGAGGGCATATGAGGTATGTGGTCAGCTGTAGGGCTGGCTCAGGGAAGAGGACACCCCTGCCTTGCATAGTCCAGTGGGAAATCTTAATTGGGCATGGGACACAAGCTAAGGCTTGATCACCCTTTAGCTGGCCACCTTTGATGAGGGTGTTTAGTGATTAAAGGCCGAAACACCCACTGATTCGAAGGCACACTACTGAGGATGTGTCCCAAAATTGACATCTTAACCCAGTCTAAGAAATAAACCTCCCATGCCACTCTGTCAATATCACGGCAAATCTCATGTGAGTGCATACCATCTATTGGCACAATGGACAGTTTTAACATCTCGTCCCGTGTTTTATGATTCTGCTCTCTCTGATTCTTTCTTTCTTTCTCTCGGAGGACCTGAGCCCAAGGACCATGCCTCAGGACTACCTGGCCTGAAGACTCCTTTCTGTCCCCAGTCCACCTGGTCGTGCTGCTGTTACAGTTTCAACTGTTCTGCCTGCGGCTATGGAACCCTGACCTGTTCACCGGATGTCCTACCTGTCCCAGACCTGCTGTTTTCAACTCTCTAGAGACAGCAGGAGCGGTAGAGATACTCTCAATGATCGGCTATGAAAAGCCAAATGATATTTACTCCTGAGGTGCTGACCTGTTGCACCCTCTACAACCACTGTGATTATTATTATTTGACCCTGCTGGTCATTTATGAACATTTGAACATCTTGGCCGTATTCTGTTATAATCTCCACCCGGCACAGCCAGAAGAAGACTGGTCACCCCTCATAGCCTGGTTCCTCTCTAGGTTTCTTCCTAGGTTCTGGCCTTTCTAGGGAGTTTTTCCTAGCCACCGTGCTTCTACACCTGCATTGCTTTCTGTTTGGGGTTTTAGGCTGGGTTTCTGTACAGCACTTTGAGATATCAGCTGATGTAAGAAGGGCTATATAAATACATTTGATTGATTTGTTTTCTCAACCGTCTACACAATATGCCCCATAATGACATATACCCCATAATTAGAAAACATGCACATTTACTGAAAATAAAATACAGACATTTCGAATTTACATAAGTATTCACACCCCTGAGTCAATACATGTTAGAATCACCTTTCCAGTGATTACAGCTGTGTCTTTCTGGGTAAGTCTCTAAGAGCTTTGCACATCTGGATTGTACAATATTTGGCCATTATTATTTAAAAAATGATTCAAGCTCTGTCTGATAATTGATTGTTGATCATTGCTAGACAACCATGTTCAGGTCTTGCCATCGATTATCAAGCAGATTTAAGTCAAAAGTATAACTCGGCCACTCAGGAACATTCACTGTCTTCTTGGTAAGCAAGAAACAATGGCTGTGATTGGAAATAACTGAAAATTGATCAACAACATTGTAGTTACTCCACAATACTAACCTTAATGACAGAGTGAAAAGAAGGAAGCCTGTACAGAATACAAATATTCAAAAACATGCATTTGTTTGCAATAAGGCATTACTGCAAGAAGTGTGGCAAATAAATTATATTTTTGTCCTGAATGTTTGGGGCAAATCCAACACAACACATTACTGAGTAACACTCTTCATATTTTCAAGCTTGGTGGTGGCTGCATCGTGTTATGTGTATGCTTGGGTAGAAAGAAATGGAATAGAGTTAAGCACAGGTAAACTCCTAGAGGAAAACTTGGTTCAGTCTGCTTTCCAACAGACACATGGAGACAAATTCACCTTTCAGCAGGACAATTACCCTAAACACAAGGCCAAATATACATGTTCCTGAGTGGCCTAGTTACAGTTTTGACTTAAATCGTCTTGACACTTTGTGGCAAGACTCGAAAATGGCTGTCTAGCAATGATCAACAACCAACTTGATAGAGCTTGAAAATGAATATTGGGTAAATATTGTACAATCCAGGCGTGCAAAGCTCTTAGAAACGTACCCAGAAAGACTCACAGCTGTAATCGCTGCCAAAAGTGATTCTAACATGTATTGGCTTAGGGGGTTGAATACGTATCTAATCAAGATATATTAGTGTTTTATTTTGCCATTAATACAATACAAATGCCTATTGTGTACTGTAGTCTATATGTCTTTGAATATATTGCTCGCCTTTGTGCTGAATATCACATAGCCTATTAGGAAAGAAGACACTAACTGCCAAACCAAGCCTGGACAGTGTCAGGTCTCCTTCCCTGGCTGCTGTCCCTGACCTAAAGGGCTTGGAGGGGTTAAATCTGTTCAATACACTTTATCTCAGTTTGACATGCCAAACCAAGCCTGGACAGTGTCAGGTCTCCTTCCCTGGCTGCCGTCCCTGACCTAAAGGGCTTGGAGGGGTTAAATCTGTTCAATACACTTTATCTCAGTTTCTTGATCTCTGACAGATGAACATTACAAAACACCAATTCAGAAAGGTGGCTTTAGGCTTAAAAAATATAAATATATATTTTTTAGGCATTTACGCGTCTTTCCTCAGTTCAGTGTCAAAGATAGATGACTGACACTTTTCCATTGCATGAGGTTGAATCAGTGGATCCTCCATCTGATCATGTGATCTATTGTTCAGAAAATCAAGAACAGAACAGCACACACTAACAGCGTGCTAACTAATCAATCAAGCCTCCTCTCATACTGTATCGATAATAGATGCAATTCAATGTCCAAATGTTCCAGTGAGGTATTAAAGTGTTTTTTTACCTGTCAAGGCCCCAAAAGCTGTTTAAAGCATCACAATTTGTCCACCAGGACTAATCTTCCTGGGTTCATAAACAAACATGCAATACCTACCTATAAAACCCTCTCAGAACTCCACCAGTGCATAATGATTACAGGCTAGGGGCCAGGGGTCGGGGGCTAGGGGTCGATTTGGGAATGGAAAAAATGTTTGTTAAAATGGCAACTCTCTGTCTCCCCCTGTATGTGACTCTGGAGAGGGTCCTGGGAATTACAGCATCTGACAACAGTTGTCTGGCCTGTGACCCCCACTCTGGTTTGGTGGCCTATCCTGCTGGGTGAGATGAGACTGAGAGAGAGATCCGTGCTTGTATTTGTAAACAACAAAAGAGAGATTTCTGTCACTGTACAATGAAACAGTGCACTGTTTGTGGTAACTGTGTGTGTTGTGTGCTATCATGGAGGAACCAAGTTTTTCTTCTCTGTTCTGACAGTGCTCATCGGATGTTTAAACCCATCAAGATGGCTCTGTAATTCTCTGCCTTTATCCCGGGACTCATTCCCTACATTTGTTCCTCTGTTCTGAGGTTTTGCTTAGCTGTGCTCTGCACAAAGTTGCTGTTGCCTCATGCAGACTATGCAAGGTCCTGGCTCAACAGTAGCAGTGTTGAATGAGTCCACACTAAGATTGGCTGGGGTTAGAGTGATGGACAAATTAAGTATTTAGTGGATAATCAGAGTTTCTCAGGGTTGCTGTTAACGCTGCCTGTAAGCAGAAACATTAAACAGAGGCAGAAATGCAGTAAGTAGGCTCTCCTTCCTTAAAACCTCTGTCATAACCGTATTATCATGCCAATGCCTGGAACAACAAGATCATTAGGTCCTTGGACTAGCTCTGTGCCAAGGACTGTATGTGTGTGTGTGTGTGTGTCTGTGTCTGTGTGAGTGTGTGTGTGTACTGCATGCTCCTGGTACACTTAATAGTCCAGGGACCTGGTTCACGCAGCGCTGTGTTACAATATTCAGAGCTGCCAGGGTGTCTGCAACCCCACAATAACTGTGACCAGGAATTGGTGATATCAAGGAGTGATAGACATACATTATGATGGGGACTCAGGTATCAGATTTGAATGGCAGGCAGGTAGAAGCTCAAAGAGGTTCATACGATTATCAGCCTGGCTTAGCGATTCTGTTTAGGATCAATGGAAGCTTTGCAGTATTAATACTACTTTACATATTACATATTAAGGATTAAGAGAAGCATTGTTGCAGGAATCAGAACAGTAGAATAAACAGCCCTTTGGAATCCTGTTAGTTAACTAACACACCTGTTGGGTTGCTAGTGTTACTTCAGACATAGCCCAACTGTCCTGTCCATTCTGTATTCATAAAATACCAAATCACAGCCTTTTTGGAAACGCAAATTGCCTTTATGTCATGTAGTTATTCTAGACAAGGCACGTGAGGCAATTTTTGAAAATGACACTGCATGGGCAAGTTCTGGTTCAATAAAGTTAACAGTGTAGTAATGTGTGTGTGTGTGTGTGTGTGTGTGTGTGTGTGTGTGTGTGTGTGTGTGTGTGTGTGTGTGTGTGTGTGTGTGTGTGTGTGTGTGTGTGTGTGTGTGTGTGTGTGTGTTGATCTGTAGCTGTGTGGTGGTTCTGCTAAACCTCAAGAAGAACATACAGAACCAGCTCCTAGGCCGGAGCCTTCCTCTGCGCCGATGCCCAGTCCAAGCACGGCGTCCAGTCCCGCTCCTAGGCCGGAGCCTTCCTCTGCGCCGATGCCCAGTCCAAGCACGGCGTCCAGTCCCGCTCCAAGACCGGAGCCTTCCTCTGCGCCGATGCCCAGTCCAAGCACGGCGTCCAGTCCCGTCCAGTCCCGCTCCAAGGCCTGAGCCTTCCTCTGCGCCGATGCCCAGTCCAAGCACGGCGTCCAGTCCCGCTCCAAGGCCGGAGCCTTCCTCTGCGCCGGTGCCCAGTCCAGGCATGGCGGCCAGCCCAGCTCCAAGGCCGGAGCCTTCCTCTGCGCCGATGCCCAGTCCAGGCACGGCGTCCAACCCAGCTCCAGGGCCGGAGCCCTCCTCTGCACCGGTGCCCAGTCCAAGCACGGCGTCCAGTCCCGCTCCAAGGCCGGAGCCTTCCTCTGCGCCGGTGCCCAGTCCAGGCATGGCGGCCAGCCCAGCTCCAAGGCCGGAGCCTTCCTCTGCGCCGATGCCCAGTCCAGGCACGGCGTCCAACCCAGCTCCAGGGCCGGAGCCCTCCTCTGCACCGGTGCCCAGTCCAAGCACGGCGTTCAGCACGGCCCCATGGTCGGATCCGGGGTCTGGGGGGGGGCTACGACCCGCACAGGAGCCGACACTGGGGGGGTACTGTCACGCCCTGACCATAGAGAGCCCTTGGTTCTCTATGGTGTAGTAGGTCAGGGCGTGACTAGGGGGTGTTCTAGCTCAATATTTCTATGTTGGTGTTTTGTATGGTTCCCAATTAGAGGCAGCTGGTAATCGTTGCCTCTAGTTGGGGATCATATTTAGGTAGCCATTTTTCCCACCTGTGTTTGTGGGATATTGTTTTGTGTTTGTGCATGCACCACTACTTTCACGTTTCATTGTTGGTTTATTGTTTTGTTTTGAAGTTTCACCGAAATAAAGATGTGGAACTCTACACACGCTGCGCCTTGGTCCATCTTTAATCACGAGCGTGACACCAACTTCTCATTTGGTCGCCTTTCCTTCCAGTTCTCTGCTGCCAATGACTGGAACGAATTGCAAAAATCACTGAAGCTGGAGTCTTATATCTCCCTCACTTTTAAGCATTAGCTGTCAGAGCAGCTTACCGATCATTGCACCTGTACTGTCACGCCCTGACCATAGTTTGCTTTGTATGTTTTATGTTTTGGTTGGTCAGGGTGTGATCTGTGTGGGCATTCTATGTTGTATGTCTGGTTTGTCTATTTCTATGTGTTTGGCCTGATATGGTTCTCAATCAGAGACAGGTGTTTTGCGTTGTCTCTGATTGGGAACCATATTTAGGTAGCCTGTTTTGTATTGTGGGTTGTGGGTTATTGTCTATGTGTAGTGTTTGTGTCAGCACTAGTTTTCATTAGCTTCACGTTCGTCGTTTATTGTTTTGTATTAGTTTGTCAAGTGTTCTGCATTTTCGTCTTCGTTAAATAAATCAAGAATGTATTCATTTCACGCTGCGCCTTGGTCCTCCTCTCTTCAACGTTACGACGAGCGTGAAATGTACACAGCCCATCTGTAAATAGCCCACCCAACTACCTCATCCCCATGTTATTTATTTTTTTGCTCCTTTGCACCCCAGTATCTCTACTTGCACATTTATTTTCTGCACTAGCCATCACTCCAGTGTTTAATTGCTAAATTGTAATTATTTTGCAACTTTGGCCTATTTATTGCCTTACCTCCCTAATCTTACTACATTTGCACACACTGTATATAGATTTTTCTATTGTGTTATTGACTGTACGTTTGTTTATCCCATGTGTAACTCTGTGTTTGTGTCACACTGCTTTGCTTTATCTTGGCCAGGTCACAGTTGTAAATGAGAACTTGTTCTCAAATGGCCTACCTGGTTAAATAAAGGTGAAATATATATATACTGTATATATGTCACTCCCTTTGGTTCTGTCACGTTCTGACCATAGTTCTTGTGTGTTTTACTTGTTTTAGTGTTGGTCAGGACGTGAGCTGGGTGGGCATTCTATGTTGTGTGTCTAGTTTGTCTGTTTCTATGTTTGGCCTAATATGGTTCTCAATCAGAGGCAGGTGTTTTGTGTTGTCTCTGATTGGGAATCATATTTAGGTGGCTTGTTTTGTGTTGGGGTTTGTGGGTGGTTGTTTCCTGTCTTTGTGTTCGTTTCACCAGAGAGGACTGTTTCGGTTTGCCACGTTTGTTATTTTTGTATTGTGTAAGTGTTCACAGTTTCGTTTATTAAACATGTTGAGCACTGGCTATGCTGCGTGTTGGTCCGATCCCTGCTACACCTTCTCTTCTCGTGAAGAGGAGGAAGGCTGCCGTTACAGAACCACCCACCAAACTCGGACCAAGCAGCGTAGTAACGGGCAGCAGCGAGAAGCAGCAGCAGCGGCCCATTACACAGGATTCTTGGAATTGGGAGGACGAGTTGGATGGAAAAGGACCCTGGGCAGAGCCAGGGGAACATCGCCGCCACAAAGCTGAGCTGGAGGCAGCAAAAGTGGAGAGGCGGCGTTTTGAGGAGCTAGCTCAGCAACGTGAGCAGGATCTGGGTTATACCACTTGGGAGGAAATAGACAGGTGGTCGGTCGACCCAGGGAGAGTGCCGGAGCCCGTCTGGGATTCTATGGAGCAATGTGCGGAGGGATACCGGCGAATGAGGTTAGCACGACGGCGCAGTAGGAAGCCCGAGAAGAAACCCCAAAAATTTATTGGGGGGTGGCTAAAGGGGAGTGTGGCGAAGTCAGGTAGGAGACCTGCGCCAACTTCCCAGGCTTACCGTGGAGAGCGAGAGTACGGGCAGACACCGTGTTATGCGGAAGAGCGCACGGTGTCTCCTGTACGTGTGCATAGCCCGGTGCGGTACATCCCAGCTCCACGTATCGGCCGGGCTAGAGTGGGCATCGAGCCAGGTGCTATGAAGCCGGCTCAACGCATCTGGTCTCCAGTGCGTCTCCTCGGGCCGGTGTACATGGCACCAGCCTTACGCATGGTGTCCCCGGTTCGCCAGCACAGCCCAGTGCGGGTTATTCCACCTCCCCGCACTGGTCGGGCTACGGGGAGCATTCAACCAGGTAAGGTTGGGCAGGCTCGGTGCTCAAGGGAGCCAGTACGCCTTCACGGTCCAGTATATCCGGTGCCACCTCCTCGCTCCAGTCCAGTACCACCAGTGCCAACACCACGCACCAGGCTTCCTGTGCGTCTCCAGAACTCTGTTCCTCCTCCACGCACTCTCCCTGTGGTGCGTGTCTCCAGCCCGGTACCACCAGTTCCGGCACCACGCACCAAGCCTATTGTGCGTATCCAGAGCCCTGTACGCACTGTTGTTTCTCCCCGCACTAGCCTTGAGGTGCGTGGCTACAGCCCGGTACCACCAGTTCCAGCACCACGCACCAGGCCTATAGTGCGCTTTGAGAATCCAGTGTGCCCTGTTCCTGCTCCCCGCACTAGCCTAGTGGTGCATGTCTCCAGTCCGGTACCACCAGTTCCGGCACCACGCACCAGGCCTACTGTGCGCCTCAGCAGGTCAGAGTCGCCCGCCTGCCCAGCGCTATCTGCGCTGCCCGTCTGTCCAGCGCCGTCTGAGCTGCCTGCCTGCCCAGCGCCATCTGAGCTGCCTGTCTGCCCAGCGCCGTCTGAGCTGCCCATCTGCCCAGCGCTATCTGAGCTGCCTGTCTGCCCAGCGCTATCTGCGCTGCCTGCCTGCCCAGCGCCATCTGAGCTGCCTGCCTGCCCAGCACCATCTGAGCTGTACGTCTGCCCAGCGCCATCTGAGCCGCCCGTCTGTCCCGAGCCGTCAGAGCCACCCATCTGTCCCGAGCCGTCAGAGCCGCCCGTCTGTCCCGAGCCATTAGAGCCGTCCGTCAGTCAGGAGCCGCTAGAGCCGTCCGTCAGTCAGGAGCCGCCAGAGCCGCCCGCCAGTCAGGAGCAGCCAGAGCCGCCAGCCAGTCAGGAGCCGCCAGAGCCGCCCGCCAGTCAGGAGCCGCCAGAGCCGCCCGCCAGTCAGGAGCTGCTAGAGCCGCCCGCCAGTCAGGAGCTGATAGAGCCGCCCGCCAGTCAGGAGCTGCCGGAGCCGCCCGCCAGTCAGGAGCGACCAGAGTCGCCCGCCAGTCATGAGCTGCCTTCCAGTCATGAGCTGCCCTCCAGTCATGAGCTGCCTTCCAGTCATGAGCTGCCCTCCAGTCATGAGCTGCCTTCCAGTCATGAGCTGCCCTCCAGTCATGAGCTGCCTTCCAGTCATGGGCTGCCCTCCAGTCATGGGCTGCCCTCTAGTCATGAGCTGCCTTCCAGTCATGAGCTGCCCTCCAGTCATGAGCTGCCTTCCAGTCATGAGCTGCCTTCCAGTCATGAGCTGCCCTCCAGTCATGAGCTGCCTTCCAGTCATGAGCTGCCCTCCAGTCATGAGCTGCCCTCCAGTCATGAGCTGCCCTCCAGTCATGAGCTGCCCTCCAGTCATGAGCTGCCCTCCAGTCCGGAGCTGCCCTTCAGCCCGGAGCTGCCCCTCTGTCCTGAGCTACCCCTCTGTCTTAAGCTACCTCTCTGTCTTAAGCTACCTCTCTGTCATAAGCTACCTCTCTGTCATGAGCTGTCCCTCAGTCCGGAGGAGTTTCCTCAGTCTAGTGGGGACCTTTGTGAAGGTTCCTAGGCCAAGGTCGGCGGCGAGGGTCGCCACTCAAAGGACGCTAAGGAGGGGGACAAAGACAATGGTGGAGTGGGATCCTCGTCCAGCGCCGGAGCCGCCACCGCGGACAGATGCCCACCCAGACCCTCCCCTAGAGTTTTAGGTGGTGCGTTCGGAGTCCGCACCTCAGGAGGGGGGTACTGTCACGTTCTGACCATAGTTCTTGTGTGTTTTACTTGTTTTAGTGTTGGTCAGGACGTGAGCTGGGTGGGCATTCTATGTTGTGTGTCTAGTTTGTCTGTTTCTATGTTTGGCCTAATATGGTTCTCAATCAGAGGCAGGTGTTTTGTGTTGTCTCTGATTGGGAGTCATATTTAGGTGGCTTGTTTTGTGTTGGGGTTTGTGGGTGGTTGTTTCCTGTCTTTGTGTTCGTTTCACCAGAGAGGACTGTTTCGGTTTGCCACGTTTGTTATTTTTGTATTGTGTAAGTGTTCACAGTTTCGTTTATTAAACATGTTGAGCACTGGCTATGCTGCGTGTTGGTCCGATCCCTGCTACACCTTCTCTTCTCGTGAAGAGGAGGAAGGCTGCCGTTACAGAACCACCCACCAAACTCGGACCAAGCAGCGTAGTAACGGGCAGCAGCGAGAAGCAGCAGCAGCGGCCCATTACACAGGATTCTTGGAATTGGGAGGACGAGTTGGATGGAAAAGGACCCTGGGCAGAGCCAGGGGAACATCGCCGCCACAAAGCTGAGCTGGAGGCAGCAAAAGTGGAGAGGCGGCGTTTTGAGGAGCTAGCTCGGCAACGTGAGCAGGATCTGGGTTATACCACTTGGGAGGAAATAGACAGGTGGTCGGTCGACCCAGGGAGAGTGCCGGAGCCCGTCTGGGATTCTATGGAGCAATGTGCGGAGGGATACCGGCGAATGAGGTTAGCACGACGGCGCAGTAGGAAGCCCGAGAAGAAACCCCAAAAATTTATTGGGGGGGGGGGGGGGGGGCTAAAGGGGAGTGTGGCGAAGTCAGGTAGGAGACCTGCGCCAACTTCCCGGGCTTACCGTGGAGAGCGAGAGTACGGGCAGACACCGTGTTATGCGGAAGAGCGCACGGTGTCTCCTGTACGTGTGCATAGCCCGGTGCGGTACATCCCAGCTCCACGTATCGGCCGGGCTAGAGTGGGCATCGAGCCAGGTGCTATGAAGCCGGCTCAACGCATCTGGTCTCCAGTGCGTCTCCTCGGGCCGGTGTACATGGCACCAGCCTTACGCATGGTGTCCCCGGTTCGCCAGCACAGCCCAGTGCGGGTTATTCCACCTCCCCGCACTGGTCGGGCTACGGGGAGCATTCAACCAGGTAAGGTTGGGCAGGCTCGGTGCTCAAGGGAGCCAGTACGCCTTCACGGTCCGGTATATCCGGTGCCACCTCCTCGCTCCAGTCCAGTACCACCAGTGCCAACACCACGCACCAGGCTTCCTGTGCGTCTCCAGAACTCTGTTCCTCCTCCACGCACTCTCCCTGTGGTGCGTGTCTCCAGCCCGGTACCACCAGTTCCGGCACCACGCACCAAGCCTATTGTGCGTATCCAGAGCCCTGTATGCACTGTTGTTTCTCCCCGCACTAGCCTTGAGGTGCGTGGCTACAGCCCGGTACCACCAGTTCCAGCACCACGCACCAGGCCTATAGTGCGCTTTGAGAATCCAGTGTGCCCTGTTCCTGCTCCCCGCACTAGCCTAGTGGTGCATGTCTCCAGTCCGGTACCACCAGTTCCGGCACCACACACCAGGCCTACTGTGCGCCTCAGCAGGTCAGAGTCGCCCGCCTGCCCAGCGCTATCTGCGCTGCCCGTCTGTCCAGCGCCGTCTGAGCTGCCTGCCTGCCCAGCGCCATCTGAGCTGCCTGTCTGCCCAGCGCCGTCTGAGCTGCCCATCTGCCCAGCGCTATCTGACCTGCCTGCCTGCCCAGCGCCATCTGAGCTGCCTACCTGCCCAGCGCCATCTGAGCTGCCTGTCTGCCCAGCGCTATCTGCGCTGCCCGTCTGCCCAGCGCCGTCTGAGCTGCCTGCCTGCCCAGCGCCATCTGAGCTGCCTGCCTGCCCAGCACCATCTGAGCTGTACGTCTGCCCAGCGCCATCTGAGCCGCCCGTCTGTCCCGAGCCATTAGAGCCGTCCGTCAGTCAGGAGCCGCTAGAGCCGTCCGTCAGTCAGGAGCCGCCAGAGCCGCCCGCCAGTCAGGAGCAGCCAGAGCCGCCAGCCAGTCAGGAGCCGCCAGAGCCGCCCGCCAGTCAGGAGCCGCCAGAGCCGCCCGCCAGTCAGGAGCTGCTAGAGCCGCCCGCCAGTCAGGAGCTGATAGAGCCGCCCGCCAGTCAGGAGCTGCCGGAGCCGCCCGCCAGTCAGGAGCGACCAGAGTCGCCCGCCAGTCATGAGCTGCCTTCCAGTCATGAGCTTCCCTCCAGTCATGAGCTGCCTTCCAGTCATGAGCTGCCCTCCAGTCATGAGCTGCCTTCCAGTCATGAGCTGCCCTCCAGTCATGAGCTGCCCTCCAGTCATGAGCTGCCTTCCAGTCATGAGCTGCCCTCCAGTCATGAGCTGCCCTCCAGTCATGAGCTGCCCTCCAGTCATGAGCTGCCTTCCAGTCATGAGCTGCCCTCCAGTCATGAGCTGCCCTTCAGTCCGGAGCTGCCCCTCCAGTCCTGAGCTACCTCTCTGTCTTAAGCTACCTCTCTGTCTTAAGCTACCTCTCTGTCATAAGCTACCTCTCTGTCATGAGCTGTCCCTCAGTCCGGAGGAGTTTCCTCAGTCTAGTGGGGACCTTTGTGAAGGTTCCTAGGCCAAGGTCGGCGGCGAGGGTCGCCACTCAAAGGACGCTAAGGAGGGGGACAAAGACAATGGTGGAGTGGGATCCTCGTCCAGCACCGGAGCCGCCACCGCGGACAGATGCCCACCCAGACCCTCCCCAGAGTTTTAGGTGGTGCGTTCGGAGTCCGCACCTCAGGAGGGGGGTACTGTCACGTTCTGACCATAGTTCTTGTGTGTTTTACTTGTTTTAGTGTTGGTCAGGACGTGAGCTGGGTGGGCATTCTATGTTGTGTGTCTAGTTTGTCTGTTTCTATGTTTGGCCTAATATGGTTCTCAATCAGAGGCAGGTGTTTTGTGTTGTCTCTGATTGGGAGTCATATTTAGGTGGCTTGTTTTGTGTTGGGGTTTGTGGGTGGTTGTTTCCTGTCTTTGTGTTCGTTTCACCAGAGAGGACTGTTTCGGTTTGCCACGTTTGTTATTTTTGTATTGTTGTAAGTGTTCACAGTTTCGTTTATTTAACATGTTGAGCACTGGCTACGCTGCGTGTTGGTCCGATCCCTGCTACACCTTCTTTTCTCGTGAAGAGGAGGAAGGCTGCCGTTACAGGTTCCTTCCCCAGGTGTCATTGTTTCTGTTTCAGTTTCCTGTCTGTGTGTTGTTCGTGTTTGTTGTTTTGTATTATGTTTCATTTATTTATTAAAACCCTCGCGTCCTGAACTTGCTTCCCGACTCTCAGCGCACATCGTTACAGAATGATGACTCACCAAAGTGAAGCGTCAGGAAGTTTTTTGTTTGTTTTTGTGTTGGAGGTGATGTCGGGTCCGGTATCAGAACCGGAGCTACCTGGGAGGCCTCAGCCGGTTTGTCGGATTCCCATGCCTCGCTGGGTTCGACGGGTTACCCTGCCTTAGCTGGCTCGACGGGGTTTCCATACTTCAGCGGGATTGATAGGCTCCCATGCCTCAGCTGGTTCGCTAGGCTCCAATGCCTCAGCTGGTTTGATAGGCTCCCATTCCTCAGCGGGTTCGATAGGTTCCCATGCCTCAGCGGCTTTGATAGGCTCCCATGCCTCAGCGTGCTCGACAGGCTCCCGTACCTCAACCGAGGCAACCGGGGAGGTCTCAGCCGGCTCATCTGGCTTTCACGCCTCAGCCGGTTTGTCAGGATTCTGCGCCTCAGCGGAGGCGACCGGTCCGCTCCTGATCCCCTGGATCGTACCTGTGGTTGGCGTCCTGCGGCAGGAGCCGCGTGCCGGGGAAGGTGTACTGTCACGTATGCTCTCTCTCCAGCGCTCTAGGTTGTCATGCTCCCGCATCTCAGCCGGACCGACAGGTTCCCACACCTTAGCAGAGGTGACCGGTCCGCTCCTGATCCCCGGGATCGTCATTTTGGTCGGCGTCCTGCTGCTGGAGCCACGCGTCGGGAGGGGGTACTGTCACGTGTGCTCCCTCTCCAGCCTCTAGGTCACCAGGCTGCTCTTGTTTTGTATTATGTTTAATTTATTATTTAAAACACTCACTCCCTGAACTTGCTTCCCGACTCTCAGCGCACATCGTTACAGCCGCCTTGCACACTCTTGCCTGCATCTAGCTGATCTAGGGTGAAATAATTTTGCTTGTGGACTTCAGTACACAACACATCAGCTGTCTGTGACCAGGCGGAAAAAAACTTTCCAAACCTTCATATCATGACCGCTAACTGCTACGCAAAGCCTACGTTGTTGTCACATCATAGTCAACATAGCTACTAGAACTATTGCGTTAGTTAACCCGCTACAATCATGCAGTACAGTGTACAGTCAGAAAGCAGTTTATCAGTTACACCGGCTGCCCCGGTGGCAATAAATGAATAAAACCAAAAGCTTACCTTGCCTTGGAAGAGTTCCAGTATTGGATAGCCATAGCCAGCTAGCTAACATAGCATCCCTCTCTGTTTGAGCTGGGTGTTTGAGTAGGCTAAACTAACTAGCCTTATTCGCTAGATACGTTTAAAAAATGTATACAACCAAATATAGCTATCTCTCTCTTTCTCTCTCTGTCTTGCTTCTCCTTAATTTTGGAAGAAATGAATTTGTTCAAAACTGTTTAACTATTGTCTTGCTCTCTCCTTGAGTGAGCTACTCACCACATTTGATGCAGTGCTAGCTAGCTATAGCTTACTCTTTCAGTACTAGATTTATTCTCTGATCTTTTGATTGGGTGGACAACATGTGAGTTCATGCTGCAGGAGCTCTGATAGGCTGGAGGACGTCATAATGACTGTACGTCTATGGAAAGGGGTGAGAACCATGAGCTTCCTAGGTTTTGTATTGAAGTCATTGTACTCAGGACAGCTAGCTGTCCTCCGGCTACCTACACCATGGTGCTACCCTACAGAGGAAGATGGAAGTGTCTAGTAACGACGAGGCGATGAGGAAAGTCTATGACCCACTAGATGACAGTCACCATGAGGCCTTCCTTAAACAGCACTTTGAAAAACTGGCTGAGCCCAGCAATATGGGTAAGAGAGGACACAGGCACACACTCAAATGTTGTACGTAGAGGTGATATTTTACCCCTTAAACTGTTGTATGGGAACGTTCAAATGATTTGACGCCTCCCCAGCGGAGCAAAGCAGAGCTCTCAGTAGCAGTATGTCAGCACCATTCCTGGCCAGAAGCTCAAACAACATGTAATGGGACAGACAAGGGATCCTTTAAAGGGAGACTGCGAGATTCTGGCATTTTCCTACTTACCCAGAGTCAGATGAACTCGTGGATAACATTTTTATGTCTCTGCGTGCAGTATGAAGGAATTTAGAGGTAGATTCGTGAGCCAATGCTAACTAGCATTAGCGCAGTGACTGGAAGTCTACTGGTAGGGTATAATACGCTGTGTCACATTAAGACTTTATCACACATACTTCTTGAAGCGCGTTTATACTTTCACTTTCACACCAACAATGCTTTTTTTCATTGTCTTGAGTTGCGTTCACACTGCCTAGTACAGAACTGTACACTGTAACCAGGTGATGTTCTACTCTCTACAGGAGAATTCCTCTGTTTGCCTTTGGTGTCCAAGGTGAGGCCCCTGATCGAGGGGGCACAGGGGAAGGGCCACGAAGACAGGGAGAGAGGTCCATGTCCCCAGGGAGAAGACAGAAGGGGAGAAAATAAGTATCTATAGAGAGGATAAAATACTCTTTACACAGGTTATTTGTTTTGTTGTAAAAAAGGTATAATATATTTGTAAAAAAAGCATTATACAAAGGAAATGTGATTGATTGCTTGATTGACTGACTGAATTTATTGGATATTTAAAAGTAGTAAGCTGCTCCAGCTGGATACATAAAAAATTATCTAGGATAAAAACACAATAAAGGCTTATTTCCATTGTGGTTCTCATTTTTCAGCAAGATGACAGGAGGGCAAGACCGACACCACACATGCACTCAATGCAATTAAAACAACAACAATAGCAATTTACAACAATGGATTGTTTAAGCTTCCCTCCATGTGTCAGGCTGGAGGTGTGTACTCCAGAGAGGGGCCCTATGCTGCGTTCCCAACCCCAGAAGAAGAGGCCTCTTGGGGCTCACCTGTGGAGGATGTCAAGCCCCCTGGACAGAGCTCCAGCCTTTCTGAACCGAGAAAAGGTGGACTACAGAAGTCCCAGTCTGCACAGAACCTGGCCACAGAGGGTGTTGCTCAGTACCTCTGATGTTCAGTACAGCACATACAGTACATTCTACTACTGTAGGTAATAATAACCTAGCCTCAGAGGAGGAGTACAACAGCTTCACAAGACACATGATCTTGGAGGTGATATTTGTAAACACCTGTCTAACACTGACTGTCACGCCCTGACCTTAGTTCCTTTTTTATGTCTCTATTTTGGTTTGGTCAGGGCGTGAGTTGGGGTGGGCATTCTATGTTTAGTTCTATGTTTTGTATTTCTAGGTGTTTGGCCTGGTGTGGTTCTCAATCAGAGGCAGCTGTCTTTCGTTGTCTCTGATTGAGAACCATACTTAGGTAGCCTCATTCCCACCTGTGCTTGGTGGGTAGTTGTTTTCTGTTTTGTGTATTGCACCTTGCAGAACTGTTCGTTTGTCGTTTTGTTGTTTTTGTTCAAGTGTTCGTACTTATTAAAAGTATTATGAATACTTACCATGCTGCACCTTGGTCCTCTTCTCCTTCTCCCGACTACGGTCGTTACACTGACATTCTGTTTAATTGACAGTAAGCAGTAAAGTCATTGTACTTCTATCTAGCCAGTGTATTTGTACTTTCTCAATGACTCCCCCCTCACACCCGTAGCTCCCCGCTCCCCCAACCCCTCCAGTGATAGAGGAGAAAGTTTACATTAACTGACACTTTTGTGCAATGGAGTACTGATACTTTTCTCAACTGATCGTACTATTTTCCTTACTCTACTTGTGTTTCAGAATGGATGCTGAATGTCTATTTCTCCTGATTTTACTGATTTGATTTACTAGGATCCCTATTAGCCAACGCAAATGGCAACAGCTAGTCTTACTGAGGTCTGACACATAAATAAAAAGACATTACAGACAAAAGACTACAATTTACATAAATGTAAAAACATTAACATGTGGTGTGTGTGTGCATCTACCAGTTACACATACCTGCCATTAGTGTGCGTGCGTGCGTGCGTGCGTGCGTGCGTGCGTGCCAGTTACACATACCTGCCATTAGTGTGCGTGCGTGCGTGCGTGCGTGCGTGCGTGCGTGCGTGCGTGCGTGCGTGCGTGCGTGCGTGCCAGTTACACATACCTGTCAGGCGTTGTGTCGTGAGGTGTTGCTTTATTTGTTTTTTGAAACCAGGTTTGCTGTTCACTTGCGCTATATAAGATCGGAGTTCTGTGCGCTCATGGCTCTGAATAATACTACTGTATTTCCTTGAATTTGTCCTGGACCTGGGGACTATGAAGACCCGTGGTGGCTTGTCTGGTGGAGTAAGTGTGCATGTCAGTACTGTGTGTAAGTTGGCTACGCAAACAATTAGGAATTTACAAAACAATGTTTCTTATAAAAACAAGTAGTGACGCGATCAGTCTCCTCAACTCTTAGCCAAGAGAGACTGGCATGCATAGTATTAATATTAGCCCTCTGATTGTAATGGGATGTTAGTTGTGTGCATTGAATCCTGACGGTCAAGTCAGTCTTGATATTGCTGATATTGAGGTCTGATACAATAAAAGATGTAAAACTTCATTCAATTTAATGATTTTATTTCATTCGATTTTTGTTATTTACTACCCTTGTAGGGCACTGAATGCCCTCATATGGAGACCTTCAGTGAATCAGTGTAATGCACTGTATCTACTGATACCTTGAGTCAGAAAGGCATCATAAGCATAAAGTATGTTTATTTACATAGACGTTCAACAGAAAATAGATATAAAATATTATACACATTTAAATGAAATGGCATTGCTTAGTTCTTAGTCCTTCATACCTTGTAAATTACACACATTTGCAAAATGATTGTTTTTTTGTGGAGTTAGTGGGCATTAATGCAGTATTTTGTTTGCAGCTCGTCACTATCATAATCATCATCACCATCATCATAAAAAAGTTGCAAAGACTTTAATGCAGATTGATACCATGTTATGCATGTAGCCTATGCTCAGTGTTGTATAATATAGGGATGTCATGTGTATGGTTGTCATGGTATCGTGTCTACGTTGACAGAGGTGAGGATGACATCATGGAGGATATTGATGCGATCGATCTGGTTGAGTTCTCTAATGCGGTGTTTAAACTGAAACAGCTGAGTTCCGTTCACAGCCACCTTAAACTCGCCGGACGTAACCAAAATCTTAATCTGAAACACAGGACAGAAAAACACTGGTGGCCAGATTGTCTTTGCAAAATAACCTGGTTAGATAAAGGTCTGTGAAAGCTACATCTGACCACCTCTTGGACACTCAACTGTACATGGACTCAACAAAAGCTTTCATCAGAAAAATACAAATGCTTGATGTAGAGGATATCCGACAGTGCTAATCTATAACCCACTTCAACTACTTTATTCCTGAATTTACCATTACTAGTAGAGATAATGAAAAAGACAGCTGGCCATTGGTAACATTAATAATAGAGTTGTTAGTCAGTACAGTATAGGTTAGAGATGTTAGTCAGTACAGTATAGGTTAGAGATGTTAGTCAGTACAATATAGGTTAGAGATGTTAGTCAGTACAATATAGGTTAGAGATGTTAGTCAGTACAGTATAGGTTAGAGATGTTAGTCAGTACAATATAGGTTAGAGATGTTAGTCAGTACAGTATAGGTTAGAGATGTTAGTCAGTACAATATAGGTTAGAGATGTTAGTCAGTACAGTATAGGTTAGAGATGTTAGTCAGTACAATATAGGTTAGAGATGTTAGTCAGTACAGTATAGGTTAGAGTTGTTAGTCAGTACAATATAGGTTAGAGATGTTAGTCAGTACAGTATAGGTTAAAGATGTTAGTCAGTACAATATAGGTTAGAGATGTTAGTCAGTACAGTATAGGTTAGAGATGTTAGTCAGTACAATATAGGTTAGAGATGTTAGTCAGTACAGTATAGGTTAGAGATGTTAGTCAGTACAGTATAGGTTAGAGTTGTTAGTCAGTACAGTATAGGTTGTTAGTCAGTACAGTATAGGTTAGAGATGTTAGTCAGTACAGTATAGGTTGTTAGTCAGTACAGTATAGGTTAGAGATGTTAGTCAGTACAATATAGGTTAGAGATGTTAGTCAGTACAGTATAGGTTAGAGATGTTAGTCAGTACAGTATAGGTTAGAGTTGTTAGTCAGTACAGTATAGGTTGTTAGTCAGTACAGTATAGGTTAGAGTTGTTAGTCAGTACAATATAGGTTGTTAGTCAGTACAGTATAGGTTGTTAGTCAGTACAGTATAGGTTAGAGTTGTTAGTCAGTACAATATAGGTTAGAGATGTTAGTCAGTACAGTATAGGTTAGAGTTGTTAGTAAGTACAATATAGGTTAGAGTTGTTAGTCAGTACAGTAAAGGTTAGAGTTGTTAGTACAGTATAGGTTGTTAGTCAGTACAGTATAGGTTAGAGTTGTTAGTCAGTACAATATAGGTTAGAGTTGTTAGTCAGTACAGTATAGGTTAAAGTTGTTAGTCAGTACAGTATAGGTTAGAGTTGTTAGTCAGTACAATATAGGTTAGAGATGTTAGTCAGTACAATATAGGTTGTTAGTCAGTACAGTATAGGTTAGAGTTGTTAGTCAGTACAGTATAGGTTAGAGATGTTAGTCAGTACAGTATAGGTTAGAGATGTTAGTCAGTACAGTATAGGTTAGAGATGTTAGTCAGTACAGTATAGGTTAGAGTTGTTAGTCAGTACAATATAGGTTAGAGTTGTTAGTAGAGTATAGGTTGTTAGTCAGTACAATATAGGTTAGAGATGTTAGTCAGTACAATATAGGTTAGAGATGTTAGTCAGTACAGTATAGGTTAGAGTTGTTAGTACAGTATAGGTTGTTAGTCAGTACAATATAGGTTAGAGATGTTAGTCAGTACAATATAGGTTGTTAGTCAGTACAATATAGGTTAGAGATGTTAGTCAGTACAATATAGGTTAGAGATGTTAGTCAGTACAATATAGGTTAGAGATGTTAGTCAGTACAATGTAGGTTGTTAGTCAGTACAGTATAGGTTGTTAGTCAGTACAGTATAGGTTAGAGATGTTAGTCAGTACAGTATAGGTTGTTAGTCAGTACAATATAGGTTAGAGATGTTAGTCAGTACAATATAGGTTGTTAGTCAGTACAATATAGGTTAGAGATGTTAGTCAGTACAGTATAGGTTAGAGATGTTAGTCAGTACAGTATAGGTTAGAGATGTTAGTCAGTACAGTATAGGTTAGAGTTGTTAGTCAGTACAATATAGGTTAGAGATGTTAGTCAGTACAATATAGGTTAGAGATGTTAGTCAGTACAATATAGGTTAGAGTTGTTAGTACAGTATAGGTTGTTAGTCAGTACAGTATAGGTTAGAGTTGTTAGTCAGTACAGTATAGGTTAGAGTTGTTAGTCAGTACAGTATAGGTTAGAGATGTTAGTCAGTACAGTATAGGTTAGAGTTGTTAGTCAGTACAGTATAGGTTAGAGATGTTAGTCAGTACAGTATAGGTTGTTAGTCAGTACAGTATAGGTTAGAGATGTTAGTCAGTACAGTATAGGTTAGAGATGTTAGTCAGTACAATATAGGTTAGAGATGTTAGTCAGTACAGTATAGGTTAAAGTTGCTAGTCAGTGCAGTATAGGTTAGAGTTGTTAGTACAGTATAGGTTGTTAGTCAGTACAGTATAGGATGTTAGTCAGTACAGTATAGGATGTTAGTCAGTACAGTATAGGTTGTTAGTCAGTACAGTATAGGATGTTAGTCAGTACAGTATAGGTTGTTAGTCAGTACAGTATAGGTTGTTAGTCAGTACAGTATAGGTTGTTAGTCAGTACAGTATAGGTTAGAGTTGTTAGTACAGTATAGGTTGTTAGTCAGTACAGTATAGGTTAGAGTTGTTAGTCAGTACAATATAGGTTAGAGTTGTTAGTCAGTACAGTATAGGTTAAAGTTGCTAGTCAGTGCAGTATAGGTTAGAGTTGTTAGTACAGTATAGGTTGTTAGTCAGTACAGTATAGGATGTTAGTCAGTACAGTATAGGATGTTAGTCAGTACAGTATAGGTTGTTAGTCAGTACAGTATAGGATGTTAGTCAGTACAGTATAGGTTGTTAGTCAGTACAGTATAGGTTGTTAGTCAGTACAGTATAGGTTGTTAGTCAGTACAGTATAGGTTAGAGATGTTAGTCAGTACAGTATAGGTTGTTAGTCCATACAGTATAGGTTGTTAGTCAGTACAGTATAGGATGTTAGTCAGTACAGTATAGGTTGTTAGTCAGTACAGTATAGGATGTTAGTCAGTACAGTATAGGTTGTTAGTCAGTGCAGTATAGGTTGTTAGTCAGTGCAGTATAGGTTGTTAGTCAGTACAGTATAGGATGTTAGTCTGTACAGTATAGGTTAGAGTTGTTAGTCCGTACAGTATAGGTTAGAGATGTTAGTCAGTACAGTATAGGTTGTTAGTCAGTACAGTATAGGTTGTTAGTCAGTACAGTATAGGTTGTTAGTCAGTACAGTATAGGTTGTTAGTCAGTACAGTATAGGTTGTTAGTCCGTACAGTATAGGTTGTTAGTCAGTACAGTATAGGTTGTTAGTCAGTACAGTATAGGTTGTTAGTCAGTACAGTATAGGTTGTTAGTCCGTACAGTATAGGTTGTTAGTCAGTACAGTATAGGTTGTTAGTCAGTACAGTATAGGTTAGAGTTGTTAGTCAGTACAGTATAGGATGTTAGTCAGTACAGTATAGGTTGTTAGTCAGTACAGTATAGGTTGTTAGTCAGTACAGTAAAGGTTAGAGTTGTTAGTCAGTACAGTATAGGTTAGAGATGTTAGTCAGTACAGTATAGGTTAGAGTTGTTAGTCAGTACAGTATAGGTTAGAGTTGTTAGTCAGTACAGTATAGGTTAGAGATGTTAGTCAGTACAGTATAGGTTAGAGATGTTAGTCAGTACAGTATAGGTTAGAGATGTTAGTCAGTACAGTATAGGTTGTTAGTCAGTACAGTATAGGTTAGAGATGTTAGTCAGTACAGTATAGGTTGTTAGTCCGTACAGTATAGGTTGTTAGTCAGTACAGTATAGGATGTTAGTCAGTACAGTATAGGTTGTTAGTCAGTACAGTATAGGTTGTTAGTCCGTACAGTATAGGTTGTTAGTCAGTGCAGCATAGGTTGTTAGTCAGTGCAGTATAGGTTGTTAGTCAGTACAGTATAGGATGTTAGTCTGTACAGTATAGGTTAGAGTTGTTAGTCCGTACAGTATAGGTTAGAGATGTTAGTCAGTACAGTATAGGTTGTTAGTCAGTACAGTATAGGTTGTTAGTCAGTACAGTATAGGTTGTTAGTCAGTACAGTATAGGTTGTTAGTCCGTACAGTATAGGTTGTTAGTCAGTACAGTATAGGTTGTTAGTCAGTACAGTATAGGTTGTTAGTCAGTACAGTATAGGTTGTTAGTCCATACAGTATAGGTTGTTAGTCAGTACAGTATAGGTTGTTAGTCAGTACAGTATAGGTTGTTAGTCAGTACAGTATAGGTTGTTAGTCAGTACAGTAAAGGTTAGAGTTGTTAGTCAGTACAGTATAGGTTAGAGATGTTAGTCAGTACAGTATAGGTTAGAGTTGTTAGTCAGTACAGTATAGGTTAGAGTTGTTAGTCAGTACAGTATAGGTTAGAGTTGTTAGTCAGTACAGTATAGGTTAGAGTTGCTAGTCAGTACAGTATAGGTTAGAGTTGCACTGCTATAAAGAATTTTCCCACTGACCTCAAAGGACTGTCCGGCCATGAAGGGGAAGCCTCCCTGTGTGTGCCTCTCCTCCTTCCCCCAGCGCTCTCCCACCTTGTGGTTCCTCACCACTGCCTGCTTGCCCCCCTCATTGAACCGAGTGTTGAGGTGGAAGGCGATGTCATTACCTCGCAGGAAGTTCACCGTGAACCTAAACAAGTTAGGATAAAAACAGTGTAATTGATCATATTGATAAAAACACAGGTCAAGACATTAGATAGTGAAAAACTACAGTCATCAGGTTAATAGGCCCAGTCTTCCAGGATCGTGATGTATTGAAAGCAGCTGACATTCAATATAGTAAAATGACTTATTACATCAGTTGTATTGAAATAACATACTGGTAATGTGTACTGTACATCCAATGCTTCCACTGGGTATCTCAGGGATCGTATTCATCCCAGTAGACAATAAAGACCCTAGTAGACTATGGTGGTTGATGAACTCACTGCTTAGCGTTTGGTTTGATCTGGCCCATGATGGTGAGCATCATCTTGTCGTAGAGGCCTCTTTGTAGGTTCAGGTTGTAGGGCACATTCTATACACCAACACAACACACAGACATTTAGTATATGGCACTATCTTCACACCAACACAATGATTATGACAATTCCTTTCCTCCATCCACTGACGCTCCTTCCCTCCCTGTATCTGACCTGTCCAGTTGGTGTCGGATTCCACTGTGTAGCAGGTGTGAAGCCACCTGGGTCCTGATCAGGCCAACTAGACTGTCCACCTGGGTCCTGACCAGGCCCGAATGGCCATCCAGACCCTGGGTTAACGCCTGGGTTAAAGCCTGGGACTGGCCACCCTGGGGGACTGAGCTGGCTGGGGCCCTGGGCCTGGGCTTGAATTGGGGCTGGAGGTTGATAAGGCTGGGGTGCAGGCTGGGGCTGTAATTGGGGAGGCTGGGGCTGGGGTCCAGGCCAGCATGGCTGGCAGGGATGGGTTGGGGCTGGTTGGGTATGTTGGGTATGTTGTGGTTGAGTACCAGGCCAGTTTTGGGCTGGAGCTGGGGATGGTTTGAATGGTTGAGGACCAGGCCAGTTCCAGTTTTGGGCTGGAGCTGGGGATGGTTGTGATGGCTGTGGCCCAGGCCAGTTTTGGGCCGGACCTGGGGCTTGTTGGGATGGCTGTTGCCCAGGCCAGCAGGGGGTGTTCGGGTGCCCAGGAAAGCAAGGCATGGGCTGAGGTTGAGCTGGGGCTGGTTGGGATGATTGAGGACCAGGCCAGCAGGGGATGCTGGGCTGCTCAGGCCAGCAGGATGGGGACTGGGGTTGGGTGGGCTGTTGGCTGGGCTGTGTCGGCCAGACAGGACCCCCTGGTTGCTGTTGACTGGGCCAGATACTGTTGCTTCCCTGGGGGGTAGAACCAGAGGACGGACAGCCACACAGAGCATCAGAGAGCTGGGGGGACAAAATAAGTACACACACATACAGTCAAAGATACACACATTCATACATGCACACTGGCACCGACACGTTTGCACACACTCCCATACACACAGACACAGACAAATAACACAGAATGAGACACATACAGAGTCAATTTCCACACAATACTTCAAGACTACTGAGCAAGTTCCTGTCATTGAGTTCTCAGTTGCTAGTTGTCAGTGTAGAGGTTGAAGGAGGGGAGGTACTTACTTCCATTGTATCTGTAAGTAAAAAGAGAACAGCATCACTACGCTTTTTCATCTTCATCAGAAACGGAAGCATTAGAACCCCTAACAAAACACAAATCACTATAGCAACTCACCACTGTTCACTTTAGGAACTTGTTTGCTCCAGTTTCATCCCTGATTATACCAGCTGATACTGAGGGACATTAGAGAGGGACAGCTGAACAGTGAATTACCTCAGCCAATTAAAATCGGCTCACTCCCTTGATTATTATAGACCAAGTCCGACACTACTCAGTACTCATACACAGAGTATGACGGTAGAAGGCCATGTCATATGAACATAATGCATAATAAAGCCCTTCGTAAGGAATGTGTATGGAACTGTGAATCTGTTGTCTGTAATCATTCTGCCACAGTCACACAAGTGACTGTCTTCTCTTAGCACAGCAGATTGTACAGATAGCTACTCACCAATAACATCATTACCTGATTACCTGCCCTCAGTCTGTATAGCCTATATGTTGTGCATGGTCTTTATAGACAATACATGATGACTCTGCAATGGGCCTCCAAACCATACATGTTCTAAGTACCCACTATTAAAAGCAACAATTCGGTGTAACACATTTGCTCTGCATATTTCTTTCTTTGTCATTCAGAATGGAATATTCAAGCCATAATGTCTAAGTTCTTAGTTCTTAGGCCTAGATTAAGTCCGGTCTGCGGTAGATTTGCGTTGTGTGATTGACATTTAAAAGCTAATTTTCGATTGCAGAATCCGCGAACACGGAAATATTGCCTTCAAAAGGGGGTTGATGTCTAGATGGGATACAGCTTTTGTCCAATTTAACGTCAAATCAAATGTTATTGGTCACATACACATATTTAGCTGATGTTATTGCGGGTGTGCGAAATGCTTGTAAAGAAAATAATGCAAAGTTGCTTAGGAACTAGAAGCAGAGCTGCCATATCTGTCGGCGCCATCTTAAACAACCATTGTCAACGTTTTTTGTGTGCATTTTAGCTAACCCTAAACCTAACCATTTTCCTGACCTTCATTTAATTCTAGTAACCTGCTATGTTAATTCTTCCAACCTGCTGCGTAAGTTCTCCTAAAACCTGCTAAGAAAAGTCAGTTCTGACAAAAGCTGTATCCCTTCTAGACAGAACCTTCAAAAGGTGCATAGCCCAAAAGGGATTTGACTAGATGGGATGCAGCTAATGGCAGAAGTGACTTTCAAATCAAATCAAATTTTATTTGTCACATGCTTTGTAAACAAGTGTGGACTAACAGTGAAATGCTTACTTACAGGCCCATCTCAACTATGCAGAGAGAAAGAAAATATAGACGTAATAGAAAAGTAAAACAGGTAATAATAACAGCAGGCACAATGAGCAACGATAACTTGGCTATATACCACGAATACCAGTACCAAGTCCATGTGCAGGGGTAATTGAGGCAGAGATGTAGGCTATATAGGGAGAACTATGAATAAAGTGACAGAGAGTAAACAGCAGCAGAAGCATACAGTGTGTGATGAGTCAAAAAAAGTGAGTGCAAAAAGGGTCAATGCAGATAGTCCGGGTAGCTATATGGTCAACTATTTAGCAGTCTTATGGTTTGGGGGTAGAAGCTGTTCAGGGTCCGGTTGGTTCCAGACATGGTGCATCGGTACCGCTTGTCGTGAGGTAGCATTGCAGCCAGCAGAGAGAACAGTCTATGACTTGGGTGGCTGGAGTATTTGACTATTTGTAGGGCCTTCCTCTGACACTGCCTGGTATAGAGGGAAAGGGGGATACCTAGTCAGTTGTACAACTGAATGCATTCAACTGCAATGTGTCTTCCGCATTTAACCCAACCCCTCTGAATCAGAGAGGTGCGGGGGCTGCGATAATCGACAGCTACGTCATCAGCGCCCGGGGAACAATGGATTAACTGCCTTGTTCAGGGACAGAACGCCACAACAGATTGTTTTCCTTGTCAGCTCGGGGATTCAATCCACCAACCATTCGGTTACTGGGCCAACGCATCTACCCACCAGGCTACCGGTCCTGGATGGCAGGGAGCTCGGCCCCAGTGATGTACCCTCTGTAGGTTCTGTAGCTCCTCGTTGTGGTCCAATGCCAAGCAGTTGCCATACCAACCAACTTTTCGTAGCAGGTTAGGAGAATTTACATGCCAGGTTACGATAATTAACGTTGCAAATTAGGAGAATTAGGTTAAGGTTAGGAAAATAATTAGGGTTAACTAAGATTGTAAAATTCTCCCCAACGTGACTCAAACATGCTACTTTTGACATCTTTGACATTAGCTGCATCCCTTCTAGCCATGACCAACGAAAAGTGGTGATCGGATTGAATCTAGCTTTCCCTCAGTAAGTGGCCTACTTTGAACATCCCATAGACCAGCAGTATGCAGAACATGTCAAATCTGTCTCATATAAAATGTAGGTGGATCATCGTACAATGAATTATCCTATTCAGCCAAAATGTAGGTTAGTGGAAGATACACTCTATAAGCCAGGGCTTTTCACACTGCAAAATGTTGGTTTGCCAAATTACCTCTTTTAGACTGCAGCATAGCTAAGAAACATTTAATACTTTCACACTCTAAAGTGCATAACACCAACCTTAGCCCAGGACTAAATTGGCCCTGCTGCAGAGCAGAGTAAGTACCAGCTTTTGGAGGGGGAAGCAGCAAGCCTATGACAGAGATCAGCCAAAATTGTATTTGAATATTCTATGTTTCATCAACTATGATACCAGACAGCTGGAGCTAGATAGATCAAATTGAACTTTTTTAAAGTGCATTTAAAATTGCAACACACAGTAAAGTAAAACAATAAAATAAGGTAAAAGCTCCCTTGTCAAAGAGAAGTCGAACTCACCAATGGGACAATACAGATTTTCTGGTTCTCAGGGACTAACCTGGATAAATGAGAGATATATAAATGAATAAATCGTTACATTACCGGTTGTTGTTGTGTTGTTGGCTAGACAGCTACAGTAGGAACTCACACACACTCCTTTATGTACTCCTTTATACATTCCCTTCTTTATTTGGCCACTCCTTTATTCCCAACTATCCTCTACTGGGAAAACCACACCCAGGGGGGAAAGACTCCCTGTCACAACATTTCCCTTATCAAACAATGTTCTTCATTCTTAATAAGAGTACATCAACATATATAAATGTTCCGTCTTAAATGAAAATCCATCAATCGGATGTAGGATAAAAGACTGGTGACAGGTTGTGAAAATATACTTTAGCAAAATACTGTTGTAGGCCAGCAGACTGATGTGGTATTGTTGAACTGTTGGTTGGTTCATAAATTGACTTGGACATACTTGAACAAATTATGGAAGTTTGCAATATCTAAGGGAGGATTATATAGCATTGTCCATATAACATAAACAAAACACATCTTCCCTGGTGTTTCTGCTCTGAAACTGTCATGGGTGTTCCTGGAATGCAATAACAGTTTTTTTTTTCGAGGGAGAGAGCTTGAAAGAGAGATAGAGAGAGAGAAAGAGGGAGAGGGAGAGATGGGAGAGAGGTGGAAGAGAGAGAGAGAGATGGGAGAGAGAGAGAGAGAAAGAGAGAGAGAGAGATGGGAGGGAGAGTGAGAAATGGGAGAGAGGGAGGGAGAGAGAGAGAGAACGAGAGAGGGAGAGAGAGAGAAAGAAAGAGAGAGAGGAGAGATGGGAGAGATGGGAGAGGGAGAGAGAGAGATGGGACAGGGAGAGAGAGAGATGGGACATGGAGAGAGAGATGGGAGAGAGGAGAGAGAGAGATGGGACAGGGAGAGAGAGAGATGGGACAGGGAGAGAGAGAGAGATGGGACAGGAAGGGAGAGAGATGGGACAGGGAGAGAGAGAGATGAGAGAGATGGGAGAGAGAGAGAGATGGAAGAGGGAGAGAGAGAGATGGGACAGGGAGAGAGAGATGGGAGAGAGGAGAGAGAGAGATGGGACAGGGAGAGAGAGAGATGGGACAGGGAGAGAGAGAGATGGGACAGGGAGAGAGAGAGATGGGACAGGAAGGGAGAGAGATGGGACAAGGAGAGAGAGAGATGGGAGAGAGAGAAAGATGGAAGAGGGAGAGAGAGAGATGGAAGAGGAGGAGAGAACAGTGAGAGAAACACAATATTTAAATGTTGCCATAGAAACCAGGGAATCTTGTCTGTGTATGGTTGTGTTGTGTGTGTGTGTGTGCGTACGCGTGTGTGTGTGCATGTATGTGTACGTGTGTATGCACATGCGTACGTGTGTGGGTGTTACAAGTGAGAAGAGGTAACCAGGTGGTGCCTAACTCTCAAGCCCAAAGTGTCTCTCAAGACAGCCATGGTTTTCATTTAGCACGAAAGCAACCCGTTTGAGTATGTATAGGCATTTCCAAACACAACGAACACAGTGTGATGGGCTGCTGTTGGTAACGTGGTTGACTTCATTGCTCAGCAGCCAGTCATGAGACTGTGTCTCACAGACAATAACTAACTCCTTGACATGGTCTCTGTGCCGGGACAGTAATGTTATTACAACAGACAAATACCTTCGCTGTGTCAGACCTGGGGTTGGTTCCCATTGCAGTCAGGGTGAAAGTCTGTCTCACAACATTGAGTCTGTAACACACCATAAGAGGGGCCAGTCTAACAGTTCACCCGGTAACGGTGATAAACATCATCAACTCTGTTAATCCATCTCTCAAAGTCAAAGTTTCCCCATCTGCTATGACAGTGTTATGACAGTGTTATAACAGTGTTAAGACAGTGTTATGTAGCCTTTATGACAGAGCATTAGAGTAAAGTGTAGCCTAACCCTCCCAACAAGCATTAAAGCTATTCCTGGAGATTGTTTATTTTAATAACTGAATGAAATCATTAGCTGAAATCAATAGCTTTCCCTGTGCCCAAGAAAGTGAAGGTAACCTGCATAAATGACTACAGCCCTGTAGCACTCACGTCGGTAGCCATGAAGTGCTTAAAAGGCCGGTCATGGCTCAAATCAACACCATCATCCCGGAAACCCTACACCCACTCCAATTCGCATACCACCCCAACAGATCCACAAATGCCGCAATCTCAATCGCACTCCACACTGCCCTTTCCCACCTGGACAAAAGGAACACCTATGTGAGAATGCTTTTCATTGACTACAGCTTAGCATTCAACACCATAGTGGCCACAAAGCTCATCACTAAGCTAAGGACCCTGAGACTAAACACCTCCCTCTGCAACTGGATCCTGGACTTCCTGACGGGTCGCCCCCAGGTGATAAGGGTAGGTAACAACACATCTGCCCGGCTGACCCCCAAAACAGGGGCCCCTCAGGGGTGCGTGCTTAGTCCCCTCCTGTACTCCTTGTTCACCCACGACTGCGACAACAATGAGACAGCCTATAGGGAGGAGGTCGGAGACCTCACACTGCCAGGACAACAACCTTTCCCTCAACGTGAGGAAGACAAAGGAGATGATCGTGGACTACAGGAAAAGGAGGGCAGAACACGCCATAATTCACATCAATGGGGCTGTAGTGGAACGGGTCGAGAGTTTGAAACTCCTTGGTGTCCACATCACAAACTATCATGGTCCAAACTCACCAAGAAAGTCATGAAGAGAGCACGACAACACCTTTCCCCCTCAGGAGAATGAAAAGATTTGGCATGGGTCCCCAGAGCCTCAAAAAGTTCTACAGCTGCACCATCGAGAGCATCCTGAACGGTTGCATCACGGTCGGGTATGGCAACTGCTCGGCATCCGTCCGTAAGGTGCTACAGAGGGTAGTGCGTACAGCCCAGTACATCACTGGCGCCAAGCTTCCTGCCATCCAGGACCTATATACTAGGCGGTGTCAGAGGAAGGCCCCAAAAAATTGTCAAAGACTACAGTCACCTAAGTCATAGACTGTTCTCACTGTTACCGCATGGCAAGTGGTACCGGAGCTCCTTAACAGCTTCTACCCCCAAGCCATAAGACTACTACAACTAATCCAATGGCCACCCAGGCTATTTGCATTGAGCCCCCCTGTAACCTGTACACATTGACTCTGTACCGGTACCCTCTGTAACCTGTACACATTGACTCGGTACCGGTACCCCCTGTAACCTGTACACATTGACTCGGTACCGGTACCCCCTGTAACCTGTACATATTGACTCGGTACCGGTACCCCCTGTAACCTGTACACATTGACTCGGTACCGGTACCCCCTGTAACCTGTACACATTGACTCTGTACCGGTACCCTCTGTAACCTGTACACATTGACTCGGTACCGGTACCCCCTGTAAGCTGTACACATTGACTCGGTACCGGTACCCCCTGTAACCTGTACACATTGACTCGGTACCGGTACCCCCTGTAACCTGTACACATTGACTCGGTACCGGTACCCCTCTGTAACCTGTACACATTGACTCGGTACCGGTACCCCCTGTAACCTGTACACATTGACTCTGTACCGGTACCCTCTGTAACCTGTACACATTGACTTGGTACCGGTACCCCCTGTAACCTGTACACATTGACTCGGTACCGGTACCCCCTGTAACCTGTACACATTGACTCGGTACCGGTACCCCCTGTAACCTGTACACATTGACTCGGTACCGGTACCCCCTGTAACCTGTACACATTGACTCGGTACCGGTGCCCTCTGTAACCTGTACACATTGACTCTGTACCAGTACCCCCTGTAACCTGTACACATTGACTCGGTACCGGTACCCCCTGTAACCTGTACACATTGACTCGGTACCGGTGCCCTCTGTAACCTGTACACATTGACTCTGTACCAGTACCCCCTGTAACCTGTACACATTGACTCTGTATTGGTACCCTCTGTAACCTGTACACATTGACTGTACCGGTACCCCCTGTAACCTGTACACATTGACTGTACCGGTACCCTCTGTAACCTGTACACATTGACTCGGTACCGGTGCCCTCTGTAACCTGTACACATTGACTCTGTACCAGTACCCCCTGTAACCTGTACACATTGACTCGGTATTGGTACCCTCTGTAACCTGTACACATTGACTGTACCGGTACCCCCTGTAACCTGTACACATTGACTGTACCGGTACCCTCTGTAACCTGTACACATTGACTCGGTACCGGTGCCCTCTGTAACCTGTACACATTGACTCTGTACCAGTACCCCCTGTAACCTGTACACATTGACTCGGTATTGGTACCCTCTGTAACCTGTACACATTGACTGTACCGGTACCCCCTGTAACCTGTACACATTGACTCGGTATTGGTACCCTCTGTAACCTGTACACATTGACTCGGTATTGGTACCCTCTGTAACCTGTACACATTGACTGTACCGGTACCCTCTGTAACCTGTACACATTGACTCGGTACCGGTGCCCTCTGTAACCTGTACACATTGACTCTGTACCAGTACCCCCTGTAACCTGTACACATTGACTCGGTATTGGTACCCTCTGTAACCTGTACACATTGACTCTGTACCAGTACCCCCTGTAACCTGTACACATTGACTCTGTACCAGTACCCCCTGTAACCTGTACACATTGACTCGGTATTGGTACCCTCTGTAACCTGTACACATTGACTGTACCGGTACCCCCTGTAACCTGTACACATTGACTCGGTATTGGTACCCTCTGTAACCTGTACACATTGACTCTGTACCAGTACCCTCTGTAACCTGTACACATTGACTCTGTACCAGTACCCCCTGTAACCTGTACACATTGACTCGGTATTGGTACCCTCTGTAACCTGTACACATTGACTGTACCGGTACCCCCTGTAACCTGTACACATTGACTCGGTATTGGTACCCTCTGTAACCTGTACACATTGACTCTGTACCAGTACCCTCTGTAACCTGTACACATTGACTCTGTACCAGTACCCCCTGTAACCTGTACACATTGACTCGGTATTGGTACCCTCTGTAACCTGTACACATTGACTGTACCGGTACCCCCTGTAACCTGTACACATTGACTCGGTATTGGTACCCTCTGTAACCTGTACACATTGACTCGGTATTGGTACCCTCTGTAACCTGTACACATTGACTGTACCGGTACCCCCTGTAACCTGTACACATTGACTCGGTATTGGTACCCTCTGTAACCTGTACACATTGACTCGGTATTGGTACCCTCTGTAACCTGTACACATTGACTGTACCGGTACCCCCTGTAACCTGTACACATTGACTCTGTATTGGTACCCTCTGTAACCTGTACACATTGACTGTACCAGTACCCCCTGTAACCTGTACACATTGACTGTACCGGTACCCTCTGTAACCTGTACACATTGACTGTACCGGTACCCTCTGTAACCTGTACACATTGACTGTACCGGTACCCTCTGTAACCTGTACACATTGACTGTACCGGTACCCTCTGTAACCTGTACACATTGACTCGGTATTGGTACCCTCTGTAACCTGTACACATTGACTGTACCGGTACCCTCTGTAACCTGTACACATTGACTGTACCGGTACCCTCTGTAACCTGTACACATTGACTGTACCGGTACCCTCTGTAACCTGTACACATTGACTGTACCGGTACCCCCTGTAACCTGTACACATTGACTGTACCGGTACCCTCTGTAACCTGTACACATTGACTGTACCGGTACCCTCTGTAACCTGTACACATTGACTGTACCGGTACCCCCTGTAACCTGTACACATTGACTGTACCGGTACCCCCTGTAACCTGTACACATTGACTGTACCGGTACCCTCTGTAACCTGTACACATTGACTGTACCGGTACCCTCTGTAACCTGTACACATTGACTGTACCGGTACCCCCTGTAACCTGTACACATTGACTGTACCGGTACCCCCTGTAACCTGTACACATTGACTGTACCGGTACCCCCTGTAACCTGTACACATTGACTGTACCGGTACCCTCTGTAACCTGTACACATTGACTGTACCGGTACCCTCTGTAACCTGTACACATTGACTGTACCGGTACCCTCTGTAACCTGTACACATTGACTGTACCGGTACCCTCTGTAACCTGTACACATTGACTGTACCGGTACCCTCTGTAACCTGTACACATTGACTGTACCGGTACCCTCTGTAACCTGTACACATTGACTGTACCGGTACCCTCTGTAACCTGTACACATTGACTGTACCGGTACCCCCTGTAACCTGTACACATTGACTGTACCGGTACCCTCTGTAACCTGTACACACTGACTGTACCGGTACCCCCTGTAACCTGTACACATTGACTGTACCGGTACCCCCTGTAACCTTTACACATTGACTGTACCGGTACCCTCTGTAACCTGTACACATTGACTGTACCGGTACCCCCTGTAACCTGTACACATTGACTCGGTATTGGTACCCTCTGTAACCTGTACACATTGACTCGGTACCGGTACCCTCTGTAACCTGTACACATTGACTCGGTATTGGTACCCTCTGTAACCTGTACACATTGACTGTACCGGTACCCTCTGTAACCTGTACACATTGACTCTGTACCGGTACCCTCTGTAACCTGTACACATTGACTGTACCGGTACCCCCTGTAACCTGTACACATTGACTATACCGGTACCCCCTGTAACCTGTACACATTGACTGTACCGGTACCCTCTGTAACCTGTACACATTGACTGTACCGGTACCCTCTGTAACCTGTACACATTGACTCGGTATTGGTACCCTCTGTAACCTGTACACATTGACTCGGTATTGGTACCCTCTGTAACCTGTACACATTGACTCGGTATTGGTACCCTCTGTAACCTGTACACATTGACTGTACCGGTACCCCCTGTAACCTGTACACATTGACTGTACCGGTACCCCCTGTAACCTGTACACATTGACTGTACCGGTACCCCCTGTAACCTGTACACATTGACTGTACCGGTACCCCCTGTAACCTGTACACATTGACTGTACCGGTACCCCCTGTAACCTGTACACATTGACTGTACCGGTACCCCCTGTAACCTGTACACATTGACTGTACCGGTACCCCCTGTAACCTGTACACATTGACTGTACCGGTACCCCCTGTAACCTGTACACATTGACTGTACCGGTACCCCCTGTAACCTGTACACATTGACTGTACCGGTACCCTCTGTAACCTGTACACATTGACTGTACCGGTACCCTCTGTAACCTGTACACATTGACTCGGTATTGGTACCCTCTGTAACCTGTACACATTGACTCGGTATTGGTACCCTCTGTAACCTGTACACATTGACTCGGTATTGGTACCCTCTGTAACCTGTACACATTGACTGTACCGGTACCCCCTGTAACCTGTACACATTGACTGTACCGGTACCCCCTGTAACCTGTACACATTGACTGTACCGGTACCCCCTGTAACCTGTACACATTGACTCGGTACCGGTACCCCCTGTAACCTGTACACATTGACTCGGTACCGGTACCCCCTGTAACCTGTACACATTGACTCGGTACCGGTGCCCTCTGTAACCTGTACACATTGACTCTGTACCAGTACCCCCTGTAACCTGTACACATTGACTCGGTACCGGTACCCCCTGTAACCTGTACACATTGACTCGGTACCGGTGCCCTCTGTAACCTGTACACATTGACTCTGTACCAGTACCCCCTGTAACCTGTACACATTGACTCTGTATTGGTACCCTCTGTAACCTGTACACATTGACTGTACCGGTACCCCCTGTAACCTGTACACATTGACTGTACCGGTACCCTCTGTAACCTGTACACATTGACTCGGTACCGGTGCCCTCTGTAACCTGTACACATTGACTCTGTACCAGTACCCCCTGTAACCTGTACACATTGACTCGGTATTGGTACCCTCTGTAACCTGTACACATTGACTGTACCGGTACCCCCTGTAACCTGTACACATTGACTGTACCGGTACCCTCTGTAACCTGTACACATTGACTCGGTACCGGTGCCCTCTGTAACCTGTACACATTGACTCTGTACCAGTACCCCCTGTAACCTGTACACATTGACTCGGTATTGGTACCCTCTGTAACCTGTACACATTGACTGTACCGGTACCCCCTGTAACCTGTACACATTGACTCGGTATTGGTACCCTCTGTAACCTGTACACATTGACTCGGTATTGGTACCCTCTGTAACCTGTACACATTGACTGTACCGGTACCCTCTGTAACCTGTACACATTGACTCGGTACCGGTGCCCTCTGTAACCTGTACACATTGAGTCTGTACCAGTACCCCCTGTAACCTGTACACATTGACTCGGTATTGGTACCCTCTGTAACCTGTACACATTGACTCTGTACCAGTACCCCCTGTAACCTGTACACATTGACTCTGTACCAGTACCCCCTGTAACCTGTACACATTGACTCGGTATTGGTACCCTCTGTAACCTGTACACATTGACTGTACCGGTACCCCCTGTAACCTGTACACATTGACTCGGTATTGGTACCCTCTGTAACCTGTACACATTGACTCTGTACCAGTACCCTCTGTAACCTGTACACATTGACTCTGTACCAGTACCCCCTGTAACCTGTACACATTGACTCGGTATTGGTACCCTCTGTAACCTGTACACATTGACTGTACCGGTACCCCCTGTAACCTGTACACATTGACTCGGTATTGGTACCCTCTGTAACCTGTACACATTGACTCTGTACCAGTACCCTCTGTAACCTGTACACATTGACTCTGTACCAGTACCCCCTGTAACCTGTACACATTGACTCGGTATTGGTACCCTCTGTAACCTGTACACATTGACTGTACCGGTACCCCCTGTAACCTGTACACATTGACTCGGTATTGGTACCCTCTGTAACCTGTACACATTGACTCGGTATTGGTACCCTCTGTAACCTGTACACATTGACTGTACCGGTACCCCCTGTAACCTGTACACATTGACTCGGTATTGGTACCCTCTGTAACCTGTACACATTGACTCGGTATTGGTACCCTCTGTAACCTGTACACATTGACTGTACCGGTACCCCCTGTAACCTGTACACATTGACTCTGTATTGGTACCCTCTGTAACCTGTACACATTGACTGTACCAGTACCCCCTGTAACCTGTACACATTGACTGTACCGGTACCCTCTGTAACCTGTACACATTGACTGTACCGGTACCCTCTGTAACCTGTACACATTGACTGTACCGGTACCCTCTGTAACCTGTACACATTGACTGTACCGGTACCCTCTGTAACCTGTACACATTGACTCGGTATTGGTACCCTCTGTAACCTGTACACATTGACTGTACCGGTACCCTCTGTAACCTGTACACATTGACTGTACCGGTACCCTCTGTAACCTGTACACATTGACTGTACCGGTACCCTCTGTAACCTGTACACATTGACTGTACCGGTACCCCCTGTAACCTGTACACATTGACTGTACCGGTACCCTCTGTAACCTGTACACATTGACTGTACCGGTACCCCCTGTAACCTGTACACATTGACTGTACCGGTACCCCCTGTAACCTGTACACATTGACTGTACCGGTACCCTCTGTAACCTGTACACATTGACTGTACCGGTACCCTCTGTAACCTGTACACATTGACTGTACCGGTACCCCCTGTAACCTGTACACATTGACTGTACCGGTACCCCCTGTAACCTGTACACATTGACTGTACCGGTACCCCCTGTAACCTGTACACATTGACTGTACCGGTACCCTCTGTAACCTGTACACATTGACTGTACCGGTACCCTCTGTAACCTGTACACATTGACTGTACCGGTACCCCCTGTAACCTGTACACATTGACTGTACCGGTACCCTCTGTAACCTGTACACACTGACTGTACCGGTACCCCCTGTAACCTGTACACATTGACTGTACCGGTACCCCCTGTAACCTTTACACATTGACTGTACCGGTACCCTCTGTAACCTGTACACATTGACTGTACCGGTACCCCCTGTAACCTGTACACATTGACTCGGTATTGGTACCCTCTGTAACCTGTACACATTGACTCGGTACCGGTACCCTCTGTAACCTGTACACATTGACTCGGTATTGGTACCCTCTGTAACCTGTACACATTGACTGTACCGGTACCCTCTGTAACCTGTACACATTGACTCTGTACCGGTACCCTCTGTAACCTGTACACATTGACTGTACCGGTACCCCCTGTAACCTGTACACATTGACTATACCGGTACCCCCTGTAACCTGTACACATTGACTGTACCGGTACCCTCTGTAACCTGTACACATTGACTGTACCGGTACCCTCTGTAACCTGTACACATTGACTCGGTATTGGTACCCTCTGTAACCTGTACACATTGACTCGGTATTGGTACCCTCTGTAACCTGTACACATTGACTCGGTATTGGTACCCTCTGTAACCTGTACACATTGACTGTACCGGTACCCCCTGTAACCTGTACACATTGACTGTACCGGTACCCCCTGTAACCTGTACACATTGACTGTACCGGTACCCCCTGTAACCTGTACACATTGACTGTACCGGTACCCCCTGTAACCTGTACACATTGACTGTACCGGTACCCCCTGTAACCTGTACACATTGACTGTACCGGTACCCCCTGTAACCTGTACACATTGACTGTACCGGTACCCCCTGTAACCTGTACACATTGACTGTACCGGTACCCCCTGTAACCTGTACACATTGACTGTACCGGTACCCCCTGTAACCTGTACACATTGACTGTACCGGTACCCTCTGTAACCTGTACACATTGACTGTACCGGTACCCTCTGTAACCTGTACACATTGACTCGGTATTGGTACCCTCTGTAACCTGTACACATTGACTCGGTATTGGTACCCTCTGTAACCTGTACACATTGACTCGGTATTGGTACCCTCTGTAACCTGTACACATTGACTGTACCGGTACCCCCTGTAACCTGTACACATTGACTGTACCGGTACCCCCTGTAACCTGTACACATTGACTGTACCGGTACCCCCTGTATATAGCTTCATTAGTGTCATGTTATTGTGTTACTTTAAATGTTTTACTTCAGTTTATTTAGTTAATATTTTCTTCACTCTATTTTCTTAAAAAGGCATCGTTGGTTAAGGGCTTGTAAGTAAGCATTTCATGGTAATGTCTACACCTGTTGTATTTGGCACATGTGACAAAGACAATTTGATTTGATTTCAAATGTAAACAATGTTAATTTAATATGTTCAACTACATATTCATTATCTTCAGCACCACCCCAACATCAAATATGTAAAAATTGTGCGTTTCTATTTTTTGTAGTAAAAACAAATGTCAATGACATCATCGGTGTGCGTTGTGTAATTTTAACCAATTATGAGTAGACATTGCCAACTAATTGTCTACTAATTGGTTGATGATGTCATTGGAAACACTTATCTTCAATCTTCTCTCCATCCATGATTAGATTATCTGTAGGTATCAAAACTCCTTGCACCTATAACCTCTGACCTCTAGCTGTAACCCCTGATCTCTAGCTGTAACCCCTGTACATATGGAAACCTAGCTTGGTACTAGATCTGTTTGTGCTGTCTTGCCACTCGTATGTTGTCACGCCAAACAATGACAATAGGAGTTGGCAAGACAGCACAAACAGATCTGGGATATCCCCTGCACCTAACCTCTGTCGACTAAAATGTGTTTCTCTAATCCAAATCCTAATTCTTGTAAATTATATGGTGTTTAGGGGGAGGGTCATGGTCAAACTAACTCTCTACTATGTCCATGGTAACAACAACACAACCAACACACAATCCCAACATGCACACTTACTACTTATTCATAGTGATGGAAGTTAACCAACCTGGTTAGATTCTTAAGACTACCCCTGGAGGGCGCTAAATCCTGTCATATGGAGACCTTCAGTGAAATACAATGACGGCCAGTCCCAAACTGACCCCTAGACTGTAAGCCCTATGTGCTTGGAGACATCTGAGACGATTTGATTGGTATTAGCAACATGGTGAAACTTCCACTTAGCCTATCAGAGAGCAAGTTGGTTACACCAGTCAATTCCTCTTAGAGCTCCACAACTGTATACAGCAGGGTTATTCAACTCTTACCCTACGAGGTCCGGAACCTGCTGGTTTTCTGTTCTACCTGATAATGAATTGCACTCACCTGGTGTGCCAGGTCTAAATCAGTCCCTGATTAGAGGGGAACAATGAAAACAAGCAAGACGTGGCTTCGATGCCCAGAGTTGAGTTTGAGGTGTAGGGCATAGGATCTCGGGGTCGATTTGGTATTGGGCCCATTAGTGCACTTAAAGGTTTGTATAAGAGCACTTCATCTACTGATGTCTTCAGTCAGTCCTTCAACATTAAATATGTTTAATTACATATACACTGAGCGTACAAAACATTAGGAACACCTTCCTAATATTGAGTTGCACCGCTTTTTCCACAGGGACGCTGGCCCTTGTTGACTCCAATGTTTCCCACAGTTGAGTCAAGTTGGCTGGATGTCCTTTGAGTGGTGGAGCATTCTTGATACACACGGGAAACTGTTAAGCGTGAGAAACCCAACAGAGTTGCAGTTCTTGACACACTCAAACCGGTGCGCCTGGCACCTACTACCATACCCTGTTCAAAGGCACTTAAATCTTTTGTCTTCCCCATTCACCCTCTGAATGGCACACATACAATCAATGTCTCAATTGTCTGAAGGCTTAAAAATCCTTCTGTAACCTGTCTCCTCCCCTTCATCTACACTGATTGAAGTAGATTTAACAAATTACATCAATAAGGTATCATAGCTTTCACCTGTATTCACCTGGTCAGTCTGTCATGGAAAGAGCAGGCGTTCATAATGTTTTGTATACTCAGTGTACATTCAACACATTTTTCTTGCGAAATGCACTAACACCATCAAAACTTTAAATACATACCACAAAATATAATAACTTTTTCAAAATAGTATAATTTGCCAAAATGCTAAATAAACGAACACCCACAAAACTTAGAATACATGTAACAAAATAGCTGAATCCATCAAAACAGTATAATTTGTCATCATATTACACATCTTGATAATGGCTGCAAAAATACTAACTATAGCCATCAATAGATGAGATGGTATGGTATGAGATGGTAATCAAACATCTTATAGAAGTGAGCTATTCTTGTTCTCTGAATTATGACCAAATACTAAAGCAGAAGGAATTTCACTAAAAGGTCAAATCAAATATATGGTTTGGAATTATTTACGTGTTAAATGCTGTGTATGGTAATGCTGTTTTAAATGTTTTATAATACAGCAAACATAAATCAAACGAAGTCTGTCTAAAGTACTCACAACCAAGCAGGTAGTTATGGAACTACTAACCAAACACGTTACTGTCAGATACTAAGGCCTACTGTGTACTGCAAGGCTAGGCTTAGATGTCAAAGACCTCCTAGTAGGATTGAGCCACTGCAAAAGCAATATGGAATACAGCAATATTTTTTATTTAACCTTCATTTAAACAGTGATATTGAAAGTAATTACAAGTATGAAACAGAGAAAACACTTTGTTTTTATAGTAACTGATGAGGTGCTGGTTTTAGTATAAGTGTGTCCTTTGTTGTGTTTTATTGTGAATTTATTGGTGTTGAATGTATTGGCTGGTGCAATCAAATTTCCCCTTTGGGGCATTAATAAAGCAATATCTTATCTGATCTTAATCACTGTACAAAAGAAGTGACTGAAATGGTTGTTCAGTTAAATGTCCTTCCTGTGTCTGGAGGCCTTTCATCGGCAAGTGGAAAAACTATCCCCAATAGAAATGAGGAAAGGTGAATACAGAGGAGTGTCGTGTCTTTGGCATCATTAAAACTGAAGACTTATTTATCAAATAACTCTCTGTAATTATTATTACGCGATTAAACTGATTAATCATGTAACTGTAATTAACTAGAGTGTCGGGGCACCAAGGAAAATATTCAGATTATAAAGTTATAATTTTCCTAATATAACTTTCAGATATTTAGATATCTGATCACTTGGTCTTCTGATTAATGAATTATTATTTACCTCGTGTTAGTCTCATTCCAAACATGGTAAATGGTTGGTTATCTGCATGAACCCAGTCTTCACTATGAGTCATCCATACATCAATTGTCTTAAAATAATTTATTTACTAACTAAGTAATTCACAGAAATGCATCACACAAACAAACAAAATAGATATGTTTACAAAGAAATGATAGGGGGATGTGCCCTAGTGGGCTAAACCGGTATGGCGGCTTGTTAGACAGTGATATTTATAACAATTGAAATGCTAATCCTTTGCACATGAACGCTCACTCATTCGGGAACAATTGCAATCAATACATATATTTACTCTCAGTGTGTCGTCAGGATCTCTGTTGAAAAGTTTGTTTCTGTTGGAGAGTCTGCCCGCCCTCTCTCTCTCTCTCTCTGTCGTGGTTAGAATGGATAGTTCAGAGTGACATTCATTCATGTTCGTTATAGAATAGATGTTTCGGCGGTTGTCGGTCTTCGCGTTCAATGATACCAAATTCCTAGCTGCAGACTAGTAATTAATATCAAAGACTTGTTCTTATTCTGTCGGTATCGATAGTCTATGAGTTTAACCACGTGGTATGGTTAAAAGATTCAGCCATCTACTCAAACCTTAGGTTTATGGTTTCCTCTCAAACCTTGGCCCTCTCGTTATCGAGGTAAGCTTGTCTGGTGATAGAAAACCCGGGTGGGGGTTTTATTCGGAAGAGCAGAAAAGGCCCTGTCCCATGGCGCCAGACCATAACTGGGCTCATGGGCGGTCCTCTGATTTAATTAAACTCCAAAGGGAATTGGAGTTTCCTTCATTAAATAGTCCAAAATCACATTACACAATTTCACAAACAGTATCATCCTCACTCATTCATCTTATACAACAATTAGATGTAAGCCTCATATCTGAGGTTATTGTATAAACAGCGTTATGGTAATGTGGCCGTATTGTCTCTCATGAGTTTCACAAAATTGTACCAAATGGACCAGTTCGTAGCTGGATTCTTCACCGATCTTTTATACGTTCTCCAGGACATAAATACTGTTCGGAACTCCAGTTCTGTGAGGAGGAAGAAATTAATTTGTTCTCTCTATGAAAACTCACTCTCTCTCTATACTGTGGCCATGAGGAGATAATCTCCTCCAGGAATTTACGACCTGAGGTCGCAGCAGCCTGAGTGTAGGAGACAGAGAGAGGGGGATGGTGCTCGCTGTACCTAAAGAGGGCAACATCATGACAGGAGGAACAAAAGTGATATGAATGAACAGGCCTCAACCTACACAAAAGCAAAGCTCTCTAATGGAAGGTCACAATGTTACTTAGAAGTAACCTAACTTTATTCTCTGCATCGTAATTTTTTTTTTAAAGAAAATGTAAAAAAAAATTGCAACCTTCTCTCTTCTGATGAAAGCAATGTGTTACATTAAAGAACATTGCTTAATTTTTTTGTCCTACGTGCATGCTAAGACCACACGGATTTGCACATGGGGTGGTTATTTTAGTAAGTGGGAATTAATGCGATATTATGTGTTTACCAGAGAAAGAGCACAGCTCATCATCATCATCATCTTTATCTCCATCAGCATCATCATAAAATAGGTGCAAAGAGTTACTTCTATGTATGTAGCCTATGATGGTTGTTGTTTAATGTATATAAGGATGTCATGTGTGTGGTTGTCATGGTATCGTGTCTATGTTGACAGAGGTGAGGATGACATCATGGAGGATGTTGATGCGATCGATCTGGTTGAATTCTCTGACACAGTGTTTAAACTCAAACACCTGAGCTCCGTTTACAGCCACCTTGTACTCCTCAAACATAATCAGAATCTTCATCTGCAAGACAGTAGAGGGGGGAACAGGAGAGAGGGGAGGAGAGGGAGAGCGGATTGAAATAAAGTGTAATTTAGCCGCAGACACCGAAAAGTGTCAATTACAGTTGATTTGTTAGTCAGGACAGTATAGGCTGCAGTAGTAGCACTGTGTAAATGGAAGTTCCCACTGACCTCGAACGACTGACCGGCCATGAAGGGGAAGCCTCCCTGTGTGTGCCTCTCCTCCTTCCCCCAACGCTCTCCCACCTTGTGGTTCCTCACCACTGCCTGCTTGCCCCCCTCATTGAACCGAGTGTTGAGGTGGAAGGCGATGTCGTTACCTCGCAGGAAGTTCACTGTGAACCTAAACAAGTTAGGATCAATCAAAACAGTTTAATTGATCATATTGATAAAAACACAGGTCAAGACATTAGATAGTGAAAAACTACAGTCATCAGGTTAATAGGCCCAGTCTTCCAGGATCGTGATGTATTGAAAGCAGCTGACATTCAATATAGTAAAATGACTTATTACATCAGTTGTATTGAAATAACATACTGGTAATGTGTACTGTACATCCAATGCTTCCACTGGGTATCTCAGGGATCGTATTCATCCCAGTAGACAATAAAGACCCTAGTAGACTATGGTGGTTGATGAACTCACTGCTTAGCGTTTGGTTTGATCTGGCCCATGATGGTGAGCATCATCTTGTCGTAGAGGCCTCTTTGTAGGTTCAGGTTGTAGGGCACATTCTATACACCAACACAACACACAGACATTTAGTATATGGCACTATCTTCACACCAACACAATGATTATGACAATTTCTTCCCTCCCTCCCTAACTCCATCCCAACATTCATCCAGCCCTTCATTCATCCCTCCATCCATCCCTCCATCCAGCCCTTCATCCATCTCTCCATCCAGCCCTCCATCCAGCCCTCCATCCATCCCTCCATCCATCCCTCCATCCAGCCCTCCATCCAGCCCTCCATCCATCCCTCCATCCAGCCCTCCTTCCAGCCCTCCTTCCATCCCTCCATCCAGCCCTCCATCCAGCCCTCCATCCATCCCTCCATCCAGCCCTCCTTCCATCCCTCCATCCAGTCCTCTATCCAGCCCTCCATCCAGCCCTCCATCCAGCTCACCATCCAGCCCTCTATCCAGCCCTCCCGCTTTCTCTCCACTGAGGCTACACTACAGCTTCACCAGATCCTTCTCGTTGTCTCTCACCAGATGTTCAGTTGGTGTCGAGTTCCACTGTGGAGCAGGTTTGAAGCCACCTGGGTCCTGACCAGGACTGAAAGGCCATCCAGACCCGCCTCGGTTAAGGCCAGGGTTAAGGCCTGGGTTTTGACCAGGCCAACCAGACTGACCAGGGCTGAACGGCCATCCAGACCCTGGGTTAAGGGCACTAGACTGGTCGAGGACTTCAGAAGAACCCGGGGCAGGGGCGGGGGCTGGATCTGGAGATTGAGAAGGCTGGGGTGCAGGCTGGGGCTGGAGAGCCTGGGCCTGGTACTGGGGTCCAGGCCAGCATGGCTGGCAGGGATGGGCTGGGGCTGGTTGGAGTGGTTGTGGTTGGAGACCAGGCCAGTTTTGGGCTGGAGCTGGGGATGGTTGGGATGGTTGAGGACCAGGCCAGCAGGGGATGCTGTGCTGCTCAGACCAGCAGGATGGGGACTGGGGTTGGGTGGGCTGTTGGCTGTTGGCTGGGCTGTGTCGGCCAGACAGACCCCCTGGTTGCTGTTGACTGGGCCAGATACTGTTGCTTCCCTGGGGGGTGGAACCAGAGGACGGACAGCCACACAGAGCATCAGAGAGCTGGGGGGGACAAGATAAGTACACACACATACACAGTAAGAGACACACATGCACACACACACACACACACACACACACACACACACACACACACACACACACACACACACACACACACACACACACACACACACACACACACACACACACACACACACACACACACTCATGCACACAAGAAAAACAGGCATACACACACACATTCAGTGCGTATACATAGAGGCCTATTCAGACATGACATTCAAGAATTCAAGAAGTATCCCAGAATACTTTAATAACAGTAAATAATTTAAGAATACTGAGCCAGTTCCTGCTATAGAGCTGAGTTCTCAGTTGCTAGTTGCCCGTGTAGAGGTTAGAGGACGGGAGGTACTTACTTCCATAGTATCTGTAAGTACCGAGAGGACAGCATCACTATCATTTTTCAACTTCATCAGAAACGGAAGCATCATTCAAGGCTATAATTGAAAAAAGTATCATTAGGAACTCACCACTATCAGATGGCCCCAGTCCCTAAGTCCATGATGCACCATAAAGTCCTCAGTAAGGAGTATGTATGAAACAGTGAATATTTTGCATGTTATCATTCTGCAAAATTCACACAAGCTTAAAACTTCTTTGGGACAGGGGGCAGCATTTTCACTTTTGGATGAATTGGTGCCCATAGTGAACTCCCTCCTACTCTGTCCCAGATGATAATATATGCATATTATTATTACTATTGGATATAAAACACTCTGAAGTTTCTAAAACTGTTTGAGTTATGTCTGTGAGTATAACAGAACTCATATGGCAGGCAAACTTCTAAACAGGAAGTGAGAATTCTGAGAAGGGTCGATGTGAAAGTCATTGCCTATTCAATTCCCTGTAATATACGGATCTGTTTGCACTTCCTACGCCTTCCACTAGATGTCAACAGTCAGTAGAACGTGGAATGAAGCCTCTAGTGTGATGTGGGGCCGGATGGGAGCTATTTGATTCAGTGGTCTGGCAGAATGCTAGTTCCTGGTCACGTGCGCTAGTCATGGAATGGCCATGTGTGCCATTACTTATACAGACATGAAGAAATGCTCCGGTTGGAACGTTATTGGATATATATGATAACAACATCCTGAAGATTGATTCTCTACTAAGTTTGACCAGTTTATTCGACTTGTAATATAACTTTTTTAAGTTTTCGTCCGACGTTTGCCTACATCAGCGCCAGCGTTTGGACACGTGTACTACACATGCCAGCTAAAGTTGCTAATTGGACATAAGTAATGGACATTATTGAACTAAACAACGATTTATTGTGGAACTAGGATTCCTGGCATTGCATTCTGATGAAGAAAATCAAAGGTAAGGGAATATTTATGATGTAATTTCGTATTTCTGTTGACTCCAACATGGCGGAGAAATTTTGTTAAATCTGAGCGCCGTCTCAGATTATTGCATGGTGTGCTTTTTACTAAAGTTTAAAAAAAATCTGACACAGCGGTTGCATTAAGAACAAGTGTATCTTTAATTATATGTAAAACATGTATCTTTCATCAAAGTTTATGATGAGTATTTCTGTTATTTGACGTGGCTCTCTGTAATTACTCCGGATATTTTGGAGGCATTTCTGAACATGGCGCCAATGTAAACCGAGATTTGTGGATGTAAATATGCACATTATCGAACAAAACATAAATGTATTGTGTAACATGATGTCCTATGAGTGTCATCTGATTATCAAAGGTTAGTGATAAATTTTATTTCTTTTTCTGCTTTTGTGTGACTATCTTTGGCTGGGAAAAATGGCTGTGTGTTTTTTGGATTTGGTGGTGATCTAACATAAATATATGTTGTGTTTTCGCTGTAAAACATTTTAAAAATCGGACACGATGGGTAGATTAACAAGATGTTTATCTTTCATTTGTTGTATTGGACTTGTTAATGTGTGAAAGTTACATATTTCTAAAAAATAATTTGAATTTTGCGCGCTGCGGAATGTTGGGGGGGGGTTCCGCTAGCGGAACGTGTGTCCTAGAAAGGCTAGGGTTGTCCTCTTCTCTTAGCACAGCAGATTAGCACAGCAGATTGTACAGATAGCTGCTCACCAATAACATAAATACCTGATTACCTGCCCTCAGACGAGGAAGCATTGTCTTAACCTTATAGAGTACAGTGGAGGCTGCTGAGGGGAGAACGGCTCATAATAATGGCTGGAAAGGAGCGAATGGAATGACATCAAACACAAGGAAACCATGTGTTTGATGTATTTGATACCATTCCAATCCAGCCATTACCACACGCCTGTCCTCCCGAATTAAGGTGCCACCAACCTCCTGTGATAGAGTACAACATGACTGCAATTATGATACGGATACATAGTATAAGATACTATCTTATAATAGGCCTCCAAATCATAAACACAGTCATGCCCAAATAAGTTGATTACCTGTACACGTGATCTACTATGAGAAGCAACAATTCAGTCTTTCGCTCTGGATATTTCATTGTCTAATTGAATATAAAAGTTAGCACCAACTTTATGGGGGGCAAGCCCATCACAGACATCAGCCATCATTTAATTAGAATATCCTATGTCACATCGAATAAGATTCCACAATGCTTGAGTTTGTATAAGTAAATCAAATCAACTTTATTTAAAATCGATGCACGCTTAAGAGTAAATCAATAATATAAGGTAAGAGCTCCCTTGACAGATGTCTAACTGACCAATGGGACAATACATATTTTCTGGATCTCAACGGGACTAACCTTGATAAATAAAAGTTTAATTAATTCAGAAAATGTTATGTTACCTGTTATTTGCTGCACTCGTCAGATGTAACTGTAGACCCAGTGGGTTGTTGTGATGTTGAGGTGACAGCTAGACAGCTATAGCAGGAACTATAGTACTCCTTTATACATTCCCCTCTTTATTTGGCCACTCCTTTATTTCTAGAAACTTTTTTATTTTTTAAATGTAACCTTTATTTAACTAGGCAAGTCAGTTAAGACACATTATTATTTACAATGACCAAAAGGCAAAAGGCATCCTGCGGGGATGGGGGCTGGAATTAAAAATAAAATAAAAATATAGGACAAAACACACATCACGACAAGAGAGACACCACAACACTACATAAAGAGAGACCTAAGACAACAACATAGCATGAACTATCCTCTACTGGGAAAACCACGCCCAGGGGGGAAAGACTCCCTGTCACAACATTTCCCTTATCAAACAATGTTCTTCATTCTTAATAAGAGTACATCAACATATATAAATGTTCCGTCTTAAATGAAAATCCATCAATCGGATGTAGGATAAAAGACTGGTGACAGGTTGTGAAAATATACTTTAGCAAAATACTGTTGTGGTGCAGCAGAATGATGTGGTTTTGTTGAACTGTTGGTTGGTTCATAAATTGACTTGGACAAACTTAAAGGAATGATGGAAGTTCAATCTGAAAAAGGTCTATATAAAATATCTAAGGATTGTCATGAGCGTGGCTGGAATGTACCCTTTTTCTCCACCTCCACCAGAACCCAGTTAGAGGGAGGAGAGAGACACAGACAAAGAGAGAGAGAGAGTGCCCACAACACATGACACAAGGTTTACATGTTGCCATAGAAACCAGGACATCTTGTCTGTGTATGGTTGTTTTGTGTGTGCATGCGTGTGTTGGTGAGGGTGTGTGTACTTGTGTGTGCGTCCAGGTGAGTGTGTGTGAATGTTAGAGGTGAGAAGGGGAAACCAGGGGGTGTTAAGACATGTCCCATGTGTCTCACTCCTACTCAACTCTACTCCTAACCTCACAAACACAGTGTGATGGGCTCTTAGGCTGCTGTTGGTAACGTGGTTGACTTCATTGCCAGTCATGAGACTGTGTCTCACAGACAATAACTAACTCCCTGACATGGTCTCTGTGCCGGGACAGTAATGTTATTACAACAGACAGATACAATACCTCCGCTGTAGCTGTAAACCTGAGAGGAGCTCTGGAGTGGAGTCAGGCTGCCGGTTGGTTCCCTGTCCTGGTGGAAAGTCTGTCTCACTGCATTGAGTCTGTCCCTGATTCCAAATGGCACCCTATTCCCTTTATAGTGCTCTACTTTTGACCAGGGGGTCAGAAGAACCAGTCTAACAGTTCTCCAAACGGTAATGAACGGTAATGAACATCATCAACTCTGTTGATCCATCTCAAAAAGCAAAAGTTTCCCCATCTGTTGTGACAATTTATTTTACCTTTATTTTACCAGGTAAGTTAACTGAGGACACATTCTCATTTACAGCAACGACCTGGGGAATAGTTACAGGGGAGAGGAGGGGGATGAATGAGCCAACAGATCGTTAGAGTAAATTGAAGCCTAACCATCCCAGCGAGCAGTAAAGCTGAATGAAATTGATAACTCAAACATAAACAATGTCAAATTAATTGATTATCTCCCAGATTGATCTTGGTCCTAATGGTCAATTCTAATTTGTTTTAATTGACTGTGTTTGATATGTCAATGTGTATTTAATGTGTATATTTTATCTATCGTTAATTTTTGTATTGTGAAGGGCTCATTTGCCAAATAGACTTTAGTCTCAATATGACTTCCCTGTTGAAATAAAGGCAAATAAAACAAATATAATCCTCTCCGTCTGTGATCAGATTATGATCTCTGTAACCTCTTTTTGTATGTAGGATATGCATTGTCTCCCGTCAGATGGCGTCATTCTAACGCGACAAGCGTGAGACAATCTTAGGTATTTAAACCCCCTGACACCTAGCTGTAACTTTTACTGTATCTGAAGGTATGGAAGCCCCTTGCACCTTTAACCTCTGACCCCTAGTTGTAACGTTAACCTCTGTCTTTAGCAGGATCGCCCCTAGTTACCACAGCCACAAAGTCATAAACCCTAACCTTAAACCTAACCCTAACCTAACCCTAACCTTAAACCTAACCGTAACCTTAAACCTAACCCTAACCTTAAACCTAACCCTAACCTTAAACCTAACCCTAACCTTAAACCTAACCCTAACCTTAAACCTAACCACACTGCTAAAGTTATGCCTAACCCTAACCTTAAATTAAGACCAAAAAGCAAAAATAAATAAATACATCTATTTTTACGATATAGCCAATATTCAAATCAAATCAAATTGTATTAGTCACATGCACCAAATACAACAGGTGTAGACCTTACAGTGAAATGCTTACTTACGAGCCCCTAACCAACAATGCAATTAAAAAAATATAAAAAATACGGATAAGAATAAGAAATAATAAGTAATTAAAGAGCAGCAGTAAAATAACAATAACAATAGCGAGACTATATAGAGGGGGGTACCGGTACAGAGTCAATGTGCGGGGGCACATTGGCTTGGGTAGCTAGTGACAACCCTGTAGCAGAAGAGGCTGGTGGGAGGAGCTATTGGAGGACAGGCTCATTGTAATGGCTGGAATGGAACCAATTGAACAGTTTCCATATGCTTGATGTGTTTTATATTGTACCATTAATACCATTCCAGACATTACAAAGAGCCCATCCTCCTATAGCTCCTCCCACCAACCTCCTCTGGCCAGTAGGTATAAAAATGTAGCCTTGTGCCAGTTGTCTATGTTGTCACGTCAAACAATGACCATAGTTGGCAAGACAGCACAAACAGATCTGGGATATCCCCTGCACCTAACCTCTGTCGACTAAAATGTGTTTCTCTAATCCAAATCCTAATTCTTGTAGATTATATGGTGTTTAGGGGGAGGGTCATGGTCAAACTAAACTCTCTGATAAACAAATCAACGGTGTCCACAGTAACAACAACACAACAAACAAACAATCCCAACCTGCCACACTCACCATGTTGGTTCCCTTTTAGCTGTAATTTGGGTTGAGAAACATTTCTATGGGATATGAATAGACAGGCTGGGAATCAGAAAAGCCATGGAGTTGGTACTCCTGTATTATTTTACACAGTAGACATTCAACAAAGCTAAGCATTCTGGTATAGTCACTCTATGATATGACACTACTTTGCTAGCAACTGAGATCCTGACGGAATGCACTGTGACCCTGTGGAAAACTGGGTCAATACATTCAAGCGTAGAATGGATAACTCACATGCACTTTGGTGATCTTCATGAATTAAGCAAAACCTACTTTCTGCATGGAAAAGGAGACTTGTAGTACATCCACTAAACCACTAGATGGCACTGGCACATTTACTGCAGATAAAAGCATTCTGGGTATAAAGCTAAGTAAATATGCAAATATCTCTGCCAATCAAAAACTTCTACCAGGAGTCACTTAGGCCTGTATCACATGACAACATGACAACCGGTGAGGAATGTTCAGGTTGAACACGTGTTGTCCCTATGGTGGGACAATGCACAGATAAACAGATTGCGATTGCAACATGCTTGAGGTTTTCATGTTCTATCTACCTCTGAAAGGACAATACCCATTTTTTTGTGTGGAAAAAATAGAGAGTTACAAAGTAGTCCTCTGATTCAAATAGACATGTGTCAATGAAGAGGAACAACATATTTTCATGGTAATACAGTATGGTATAGATCAATGCTGTTATTGAGTATTGATTTAGCTCTGTGCATGAATTCATGTATTAGTCATTTTCTGGGCTTTGTTTTGAATTAACCACTTGTTTCATTGTCTGTGGCCACCAGAGGGCCAGCCACACAAAGTAAAATACATACCTAAACTGGACGCGTGAATCCAAAATGACATTTTCTAATAAAGTTGGGATGAATATATGTATGTCATTTGATCATAAATAAATTGTCAAAAAAGCGTGGAATCATATACAGTCTCCTATAACATCTCTTTATGTTGAAAAAAACATATTTTTCAAAAAGATCAGAGAGATCATCAAGTCCCCAGATTGGGGTCTTGGTCGTTTGTATGTAAAGAATGAATAATGAGACCGTGAATCAGAGGCTAATGCACATTAACTACATCCAACAGAAACCTCTCAAACATGCTTCAAATAACGCTTCCCATGTCAGTAAAAGAAACAGACTCCATCAAACGATTCTTAAAACCACTTAAGGTCACTGTGCTTGCCTTGCTTCCTGTCCCTTTGGCAACAGCAGACAGTCCTTCTATCCCCTTTCCCTCCAAGTTAAACCATCTCTCTCTGGGAGAGCTTCCAGCGTTTAGCTCTGGGCAAATGCTGCCCGGGCCATAGGCAGAAATCTAGGATCAGTTTACCCATTCCTAATCCTAACCCTAACCATTAGTAGTAAAAATTCTAAACTGACCCACATTCATGGAAATCCCAACCGTATATGCAGCTCAAATTTTAATGATTGATTGATTTAGGTTTTCAGTATAGCTGTCACTGCAATGATTTTTACTACACTGATATTTATTACACATCTTTCACCAAACCAGTCATGTCAGATGAGGGTCCAGGGATTACTTCCAGAAAGGGATGGAGAGGGAGGGGGGATGGAGGGAGAAGGGCATATGCAGTTTAAGAGTATTGGAACAAAGCCCAGGGCTTATCAAGGCCAGAGCTGATCTTCCGAATTTAGGGCCCCGGGTCACCAACCCCCCCCCCCCCCCAAATATATATATCATTTTATCCCGATTTCTGTTGAGGGGACATGGTGCAGAGAGAAAAATTCTACAAATTTTGTCATGCAGTTTTAAAGCACATTTCCTGCAATTCTACACTTTTTGCTATGAGGTTGAGAGAAAAGTGTGCCGTTTCAGAGCTAATTTCCTGCAATTCTACACATTTTTCTATCATACGCTATCTAAGGGCCCCCGACCTCCAGGGTGCCCGTTCGGTAATCCACCAAGGCTGCTTTGGAGTTGACACACACACACACACGCGCGCACACGCACACGCGCGCACACACACACACACACACACACACACACACACACACACACACACACACACACACACACACACACACACACACACACACACACACACACACACACACACACACACACACACACACACACACACACACACACAGGGTGCCCGTTCGGTAATCCACCAAGGCCACTTTGGAGTTGACACACCCAATACACACACACACACACACACACAATACACACACACAATACACACACATACAGTGCATTCGGAAAGTATTCAGACCCCTTGACTTTTTCCACATTTTGTTACATTACAGCCTTATTCTAAAATTGATTAAATTGTTTTTTCCCCCTCATCAATCTGCAGACAATACCCCATAATGACAAAGCAAAACAGGTTAAAAAAAATCACATTTACATAAGTATTCAGACTCTTTACTCAGTACTTTGTGGAAGCATCTTTGGCAGCGATTACAGCCTTGAGTCTTCTTGGGTATGACGCTACAAGCTTGGCACACCTGTATTTGGGATGTTTCTCCCATTATTCTCTGCAGATCCTCTCAAGCTCTGTCAGGTTGGATGGGGAGCGTCGCTGCACAGCTACAGTATTTTCTCTCCAGAGATGTTAGATCGGGTTCATGTCCAGGCTCAGGCTGGGCCACTCAAGGACATTCAGAGTCCCAAAGCCACACCTGTGTAGTCTTGGCTGTGTGCTGAGGGTCGTTGTCCTGTTGGAAGGTGAACCTTTGCCCCAGTCTGAGGTCCTGAGCGCTCTGGAGCAGGTTTTCATCAAGGATCCTCTGTACTTTGTTCCGTTCATCTTTCCCTCGGTCCTGACTAGTCTCCCAGTCCCTGCGCCTGAAAAACATACCCACAGCAAGATTCTGCCACCACCACGCTTCACCGTAGGGATGGTATTGGCCAGGTGATGAGCGGTGCCTGGTTTCCTCCAGACGTGATGCTTGGCATTCAGGCCAAAGAGTTCAATCTTGGTTTCATCAGACCAGAGAATCTTAATCAATTTTAGAATAAGGCTGTAATGTAACAAAATGTGGAAAAAGTCAAGAGGTCTGAATACTTTCTGAATGCACTGTACACATACACACACAGTCCTTTGGAGCTGGCAGACCCTGCTCCTCCCAGGATTCTCTCTTCTGCCTAACAGCAGCCCACCTCACATTGCCTTTTTTTTAAGCCCTGCCATTGGCTGAGAACAGGGAAGAGAGATTTTACACTCGTGACTTCACAGGATCACCTTTAATGGCAATTTAGGTACTTACATGACTTTATGTGACTACACATTTAGGTGAATAGTTAGAAACAAACACACACACAGGCATGCACGCATCCTTGTGCGCACACACACATGCACACACACACAGTATATAGCCATACAGACCATAAGTGACAGGAAGGACCAAGGACATTGTTCTGAGCCCTGATACTTATAGTGCTACCTACCAAACAACTTCCCATGATCCTGCAGGGCCGTTGATCTCCATCCTCTGGTCGGACCATAATGAGGTCACCACCATGGAGAACACAACACAACAGCGTTTACAACACATACATGCAACACTCACACTGTTGGAAAAGAAAGGAAATGATAGGATAGGATAGAAAATGATAGGATAGGAAATGATAGGATAGGAAATGATAGGATAGGAAATGATAGGATAGGATTGAAAATGATAGGATATGATAAGATAGGAAATCATAAGATAGGATAGGAAATGATAGAATAGGAAATGATAGGATAGGAAATGATAGGATAGGAAATGATAGGATAGGAAAGGAAATGATAGGATAGGAAATGATAGGATATGATAGGAAATTATAGGATAGGAAAGGAAATGATACGATAGGAAATAATACGATAGGATAGGAAATGATAGGATAGGAAAGGAAAGGAAATGATAGGATAGGAAAGGAAATGATAGGATATGATAGGAAATTATAGGATAGGAAATGATAGGATGGGAAAGGAAATGATAGGATAGGAAATGATAGGATAGGAAATGATAGGAAAGGATAGGATAGGAAAGGATATGATAGGAAATGATAGGATAGGAAATGATAGGATAGGAAATGATAGGATAGGAAAGGATAGTTGAGAATAGAATAGTTACATCTGCTGAGCTCTGCCTCCTTTTCCAGAGCTCTGTGTGTCTTGCCATAGTCTACTGCGCCCAACTGCTCCTCTTCTCACCTCCAGCTACACCTAGCAGGGAGGCCGGGGGCTTGAGGGGGGTGAGAGGGATAGGGAGGTGAGGGAAATAGGGAGTGATATGGGGAGTGATGGTGGCTTGAGAGGCTGTGAGAGGGCTGGGGCTGATGAGATTGATGAGGCAAAGAAGCACAGGAATACAGTGTCACCTATCCCAACAACCATCTCAGCCGAATCCACTGGCTCCCCGTTCAATACAGGATCATCTTCAAATTGCTCATGCTCACCTACAAAGCACTCAATGGACTGGGGCTCACATACATTTCTGACCTCCTGCACCCCTAATCTCCTGCATCCCTACACTCCTGCACCCCTAATCTCCTGCATCCCTACCTTCTTACACCCCTAATCTCCTGCACCCCTAATCTCCTGCATCCCTACACTCCTGCACCCCTACCTTCCTGCACCCCTAATCTCCTGCACCCCTACACTCCTGCACCCCTACTATCCTACACCCCTAATCTCCTGCATCCCTACCTTCTTACACCCCTACTCTCCTGCACCCTTACCTTCCTGCACCCCTACTCTCCTGCACCCCTACCTTCCTGCACCCCTACACCCTTACACTCCTACCTTCCTGCACCCCTACCTTCCTGCACCCCTACACCCTTACACTCCTACCTTCCTGCACCCCTACCTTCCTGCACCCCTACACCCTTACACTCCTACCTTCCTGCACCTACACTCCTGCACGCCTACACTCCTACCTTCCTGCACCCCTACACTCCTACCTTCCTGCACCCCTACACTCCTGCACCCCTACCTTCCTGCACCCCTGCACCCCTACACTCCTACCTGTTCACTGCACTCCTCTGACCTTGGTCTCCTCACCCTCCCTAGCACCAGGCTCCACTCTATGGGAGACCGGGCTTTTAGCAGTGCAGCTCTCCAATTCCGGAACTCTCTCCCTCTCCATGTCAGAACCTCACAATCCATACACATATTCAAGTCCACAATAAAGACACAACTCTTCACACAGGCTTATCTGGATTCTCTGTTGTCTTAGCTTTTATCCTTTGTCTAGTTCACTTCCCTGGTTAGTCTGTCATCATGTTTAGTGCTCTCCCTGGTTAGTCTGTCATTATGTTTTGTGTTCTCCCTGGTTAGTCTGTCATCATGTTTAGTGTTCTCCCTGGTTAGTCTGTCATCATGTTTAGTGTTCTCCCTGGTTAGTCTGTCATCATGTTTAGTGTTCTCCCTGGTTAGTCTGTCATCATGTTTAGTGTTCTCCCTGGTTAGTCTGTCATCATGTTTAGTGTTCTCCATGGTTAGTCTGTCATCATGTTTAGTGCTCTCCCTGGTTAGTCTGTCATTATGTTTTGTGTTCTCCCTGGTTAGTCTGTCATTATGTTTTGTGTTCTCCCTGGTTAGTCTGTCATCATGTTTAGTGTTCTCCATGGTTAGTCTGTCATCATGTTTAGTGTTCTCCATGGTTAGTCTGTCATCATGTTTAGTGCTCTCCCTGGTTAGTCTGTCATTATGTTTTGTGTTCTCCCTGGTTAGTCTGTCATTATGTTTTGTGTTCTCCCTGGTTAGTCTGTCATTATGTTTAGTGTTCTCCATGGTTAGTCTGTCATCATGTTTAGTGTTCTCCATGGTTAGTCTGTCATCATGTTTAGTGCTCTCCCTGGTTAGTCTGTCATCATGTTTAGTGTTCTCCCTGGTTAGTCTGTCATTATGTTTTGTGTTCTCCCTGGTTAGTCTGTCATCATGTTTAGTGTTCTCCATGGTTAGTCTGTCATCATGTTTAGTGCTCTCCCTGGTTAGTCTGTCATTATGTTTTGTGTTCTCCCTGGTTAGTCTGTCATTATGTTTAGTGCTCTCCCTGGTTAGTCTGTCATCATGTTTAGTGCTCTCCCTGGTTAGTCTGTCATCATGTTTAGTGTTCTCCATGGTTAGTCTGTCATCATGTTTAGTGTTCTCCATGGTTAGTCTGTCATCATGTTTAGTGCTCTCCCTGGTTAGTCTGTCATTATGTTTAGTGCTCTCCCTGGTTAGTCTGTCATTATGTTTTGTGTTCTCCCTGGTTAGTCTGTCATTATGTTTTGTGTTCTCCCTGGTTAGTCTGTCATTATGTTTAGTGTTCTCATCTATACATATTTTAATATGTGATTTTATAGCTTTTTATACTGATTTTCTTATGTAAAATGACTTTGGGTGTGGTGAAAAGTGCTTAAAACAAAATGTATAATCTATGTACCATCATGCCTGGGCTTTGTTTATCAGGGTGAGAATAGGGTGCGAGGGGGGGTGCTGTGGGATTATTTAAAATAATCTTTGAAGAGGTAACGTTTCAGATGTTTTCGGCAGAGACTCTGCTGTCCTTTCAGGGGGAAGCTGGTTCCACCAATGTTAGGGCTATGGCGGGCATACATTTTGTCAGCCGGTTATTGTAATGCAAAAGACTGCCTGTCTCACGGTAGTTGACCGTTAATTAACATAAACACGTTTAGCATCTCCAGACCTCAATGTATAAACTGCTCACAAAACACCTTAGGAAAATGTACATTTAAAGAAGTCTACTAAATCATTGTAATATACACCATCACTACAAATCCATTATTTATTTTAGTCAGGTCTAAAGAAAGACCCAAGTGCAGACTGTGTGAAGTAATAATGTTTATTGTAAGAGGGTCAGGTCAAGGCAGGCAGGGGTCGATAATCCAGAGGTGGAGCAAAGGTACAGGACAGCAGGCAGGCTCACAGACAGGCAGAATTCAGTAATCCAGAGGTGGAGCAAAGATACAGGACAGCAGGCAGGCTCACAGACAGGCAGAATTCAGTAATCCAGAGGTGGAGCAAAGGTACAGGACAGCAGGCAGGCTCACAGACAGGCAGAATTCAGTAATCCAGAGGTGGAGCAAAGATACAGGACAGCAGGCAGGCTCACAGACAGGCAGAATTCAGTAATCCAGAGGTGGAGCAAAGGTACAGGACAGCAGGCAGGCTCACAGACAGGAAGAATTCAGTAATCCAGAGGTGGAGCAAAGATACAGGACAGCAGGCAGGCTCACAGACAGGCAGAATTCAGTAATCCAGAGGTGGAGCAAAGATACAGGACAGCAGGCAGGCTCACAGACAGGCAGAATTCAGTAATCCAGAGGTGGAGCAAAGGTACAGGACAGCAGGCAGGCTCACAGACAGGCAGAATTCAGTAATCCAGAGGTGGAGCAAAGATACAGGACAGCAGGCAGGCACACAGACAGGCAGAATTCAGTAATCCAGAGGTGGAGCAAAGGTACAGGACAGCAGGCAGGCTCACAGACAGGCAGAATTCAGTAATCCAGAGGTGGAGCAAAGGTACAGGACAGCAGGCAGGCTCAGGGACAGGCAGTGGTCAGACGGGCGGGTACAGGGTCAGGACAGGCAAGGGTCAAAAACCAGGAGGACGAGAAAAAGAGAGGCTGGGAAAAGACAGACGCTGACAGGAACAAACGCTGGTAAGCTTGACAAACAAGACGAACTGGCACAGACAGACAGAAAACACAGGTATAAATACCCAGAGGATAAGTGGGGAAGATGGGCGACACCTGGAGGGGGTGGAGACAAGCACAAGGACAGGTGAAACATCAGGACGTGACAGAAACATTCTGATATGTAGAAAATGTATTTCATAAGAACTGTATGTTATCTGGCTATGTTCCATGCCATAGGCTGTTGGCTTGTTCATTTAGCTGACTAGATACTGTATGTTATCTGGCTATGTTCCATGCCATAGGCTGTTGGCTTGTTCATTTAGCAGACAAGATGCCATTATTTTATATTATATGATTTTATAGTAAGAAGAATATAATTGAACTTAGCTGAATAAAAGAGAAAAATATATATTTCCCATTTCGGAGCAAGTGTGCATATACTGTAAGTGGCTATGTTGAGCGTAAAAGTGATCAGGTCCTATATGCTAGATTTAGAGTTATTTGGCAACTTTAGTTGTGAATGATACAAACCTTCGAATGACTAAGAAATCAAAACATGTATGGACTGCATGATAGCTGCAGCAAAGACTCAAACTGGACAGTTTTATCTCAATCTCTTCATTCAAAGACTCAATCATGGACACTCAATTACTGACAGTTGTGGCTGCTTTGCGTGATGAATTTTGGCTCTACCTTCTTGCCCTTTGTGCTGTTGTCTGTGCCCAATAATGTCTGTGCCCTATTTTGTGCTGCTACCATGTTGTGTTGCTACCATGCTGTGTTGCCATGTGTGGCTGCCATGCTATGTTGTTGTCTTAGGTCTCTCTTTATGTAGTGTTGTGTTGTCTCTTGTCTCTTTGTCCTATATTTTTATTTAATTTATTTTTAATCCCAGCCCCCGTTCCCGCAGGAGGCCTTTGGCCTTTTGGTAGGCCGTCATTGTAAATAAGAATTTGTTCTTAACTGACTTGCCTAGTTAAATAAAGGTGCAATAAAAACTAAATGATGCGACTATAGGCAATTGAGAAAGTTGCATAAAAAGCTTGCGTTCTGTTCCTTGCCTCAGGCTGCACACTGTTCTCTCATCAAGTGATCATATTTTTACCCAGCAGACTATTCTCAATTTAATCGTGTCTTTACTAATATGTCAAATTTGTTTTGATTTAGAATGATCCGTTAATAAATGGGCAGGAACAGCGGCAGGGGAAAAAAGACAGGTCATCTATATGCACTAGAATAGGGAATTGAGGCCTGCCGGTTCCTTTTTCAATCAGGTTAGTTCATACCATGCGTTAACCACTGTTTGAGGAGCATTCTAGCTGCGCAAAGGGTGATATTCCACCCAATCTCTGTATCCATGGGCTCTGCAGCTACCCAGTGCTTAATTTGGGAAACCAATACCGCTTTCCCATAGATTTCACGACATGATGCCTGTAAAAACAATTGGGCAATGTTTATACGATCCCCTTTCATACATAGCCCATGTTGCATCTTTCTGTCACGTTCCTGACCTGTTTTTCCTTTTTCTTGTGTTTGTTTAGTTGGTCAGGGCGTAAGTTGGGGTGGGTTGTCGGTGTTATTTTCTATGTTGGGTTGTTTGTGTTCGGCCGGGTATGATTCTCAATCAGAGACAGCTGTCAATCGTTGTCCCTGATTGAGAATCATACTTAGGCAGCCTGTGATTCACGTGGTTTCTGTGGGTGTTTGTATCTCGTGTCTGTATTCGTGCCACACGGGACTGTTTGTCGGTTCGTTTCGGTTTTGTCACGTTTGTTGTTTTGTATGTTTAAGTGTTCAGTTATTTGTTCATTAAAATAATCATGGACACAAACCACTCCGCATATTGGTCTGATCCTTCTCGCCTCTCCTCCTCGTCCGAGGAGGAGGATTACGACGATCGTAACAGAAACACCCACCACCAAAGGACCAAGCGGAGTGGAGAAGGGCAACAACAGCAGTGGAAGAAAACACAGGACTCGTGGACTTGGGAGGAGATCCTGGACGGCAAAGGACCCTGGGCTCAGCCAGGGGAATATCGCCGTCCCAAGGCGGAGCTGGAGGCAGCGAAGGCAGAGAGGCGCTGGTATGAGGAGGCAGCGCGGCGACGCGGTTGGGAGCCCGAGAGTCAGACCCAAAAATTTCTTCGGGGGGGCACACGCGGAGTGTGGCAAAGCCGGGTAGGATACCTGAGCCAACTCCCCGTGCTTACCGTGGAGTGAGAGGGCGTCGTACTGGTCAGACACCGTGTTATGCGGTAAAGCGCACGGTGTCCCCAGTACGCGTGCTTAGCCCAGTGCGGGCTATTCCACCTCGCCGCACTGGTAGGGCTAGGTTGGGCATCGAGCCGGGTGTCATGAAGCCGGCCCAACGTATCTGGCCTCCAGTACGTCTCCTCGGGCCGGCATACATGGCACCAGCCTTACAGATGGTGTCCCCGGTTCGCCAGCATAGCCCAGTGCGGGCTATTCCACCTCGCCGCACTGGCAGGGCTACGGGGACCATTCAACCTGGTAGGGTTGGGGAGGCTCGGTGCTCAAGAGCGCGTGTCCTCCTTCACGGTCCGGTATACCCGGTGCCACCTCCACGTACCAGTCCACCGGTGGCAGCCTCCCGCACCAGGCTGTCTCTCCGGGTTCTCTCTCCAGCTGGTCCCACCTGTCCAGCGCTGTCAGAGCCTTCCTCCTCTCCAGCGCAGCCAGTGCCTACACCACGCACCAGGTCTACAGTGCGTCTCAGCCGGCCAGAGTCTGCCGTCTGCCCAGCGGCGCCTGAACTGCCTGCCTGCCCAGCGCTGTTTGAGCTGCCTGCCTGCCCAGCGCTGTATGAACTGCCTGCCTTCCCAGCGCTGTCTGAACTGTCTGCCTGCCCAGCGCTGTCCGTCTGTACTGAGCCTTCAGAGCCGTCCAGCCAGGACCAGCCAGAGCCGTCCAGCCAGGACCAGCCAGAGCCGTCCAGCCAGGACCAGCCAGAGCCGTCCAGCCAGGAGCTGCCAGAGCCGTCCAGCCAGGAGCTGCCAGAGCCGTTCAGTCCGGTGCTGCCCCTCAGTCCGGTGCTGCCCCTCAGTCCGGTGCTGCCCTTTGGTAGAGTGGGATTGACATGGAGGGTGGTCATTGGGAGGAGGCCAAGGAAGCGGGGTTTGACTATGGTGGGGTGGGGACCACGACCAGCGCCAGAGCCGCCACCGTGGACAGACGCCCACCCAGACCCTCCCCTAGACTTTATGCTGGTGCGCCCGGAGTTCGCACCTTAAGGGGGGGGTTATGTCACGTTCCTGACCTGTTTTTCCTTTTTCTTGTGTTTGTTTAGTTGGTCAGGGCGTAAGTTGGGGTGGGTTGTCGGTGTTATTTTCTATGTTGGGTTGTTTGTGTTCGGCCGGGTATGATTCTCAATCAGAGACAGCTGTCAATCGTTGTCCCTGATTGAGAATCATACTTAGGCAGCCTGTGATTCACGTGGTTTCTGTGGGTGTTTGTATCTCGTGTCTGTATTCGTGCCACACGGGACTGTTTGTCGGTTCGTTTCGGTTTTGTCACGTTTGTTGTTTTGTATGTTTAAGTGTTCAGTTATTTGTTCATTAAAATAATCATGGACACAAACCACTCCGCATATTGGTCTGATCCTTCTCGCCTCTCCTCCTCATCCGAGGAGGAGGATTACGACAATCGTAACACTTTCTTGTCGGCATTTGACATTAATACACCCAGTGCTTTAGCCAGGAACTCTGAAAGGTGGGAGGAGTTGGAAACTGATATTGCGTTTAAATTATGTGTCAGATGAAGACGTGGCTGTCTCAGCCTCCAGTATTTATGCTGCAGTAGTTTATGTGTCGGGGGGCTAGGGTCAGTCTGTTTTATCTGGAGTATTTCTCCTGTCTTATCTGGTGTCCTGTGTGAAATTAAGTATGCTCTCTCTAATTCTCTCTTTCTATCTTTCTTTCTTTCTTTCTCTCTCTTGACGGACCTGAGCCCAAGGACCATGCCTCAGGACTACCTGGCATGATGACTCCTTGCTGTCCCCAGTCTACCTGGCCATGCTGCTGCTCCAGTTTCAACTGTTCTGCCTGCGGCTATGGAACCCTGACCTGTTCACCGGACGTGCTACCTGTCCCAGACCTGCTGTTTTCAACTCTCTAGAGACAGCAGGAGCGGTAGAGATACTCTTAATGATCGGCTATGAAAAGCCAACTGACATTTACTCCTGAGGTGCTGACTTGTGCACCCTCGACAACAACTGTGATTATTATTTGACCATGCTGGTAATTTATGAACATTTGAACATCTTGGCCATGTTCTGTTATAATCTCCACCCGGCACAGCCAGAAGAGGACTGGCCACCCCTCATAGCCTGGTTCCTCTCTAGGTTACTTCCTAGGTTTTGGCCTTTCTAGGGAGTTTTTCCTAGCCACCGTGCTTCTACACCTGCATTGCTTGCTGTTTGGGGTTTTTGAGTTACTGACGTGATCTTCCTGTCTGGGTTGGCGCCCCCCCTTGGTTTGTGTTGTGGTGGAGATCTTTGTGGGCTATACTCGGCCTTGTCTCAGGTTTGTAAGTTGGTGGTTGAAGATATCCCTCTAGTGGTGCGGGGGCTGTGCTTTGGCAATGTGGGTGGGGTTATATCCTTCCTGTTTGGCCCTGTCCGGGGGTATCATCGGATGGGGCCACAGTGTCTCCTGACCCCTCCTGTCTCAGCCTCCAGTATTTATGCTGCAGTAGTTTATGTGTCGGGGGGCTAGGGTCAGTTGGTTATATCTGGAGTACTTCTCCTGTCTTATCCAGTGTCCTGTGTGAATTTAAGTATGCTCTCTCTAATTCTCTCCTTCTCTCTTTCTTTCTCTCTCTCGGAGGACCTGAGCCCTAGGACCATGCGTCAGGACGACCGGGCATGATGACTCCTTGCTGTCCCCAGTCCACCTGGCCTTGCTACTGTTCCAGTTTCAACTGTTCTGCCTGCGGTTATGGAACCCTGACCTATCCACCGGACGTGCTACCTGTCCCAGACCTGCTGTTTTCAACTCTTAATGATCGGCTATGAAAAGCCAACTGACATTTATTCCTGATTATTATTTGACCATGCTGGTCATTTATGAACATTTTGAACATCTTGGCCATGTTCTGTTATAATCTCCACCCGGCACAGCCAGAAGAGGACTGGCCACCCCTCATAGCCTGGTGTCACGATCGTCTTCTTGATAAACAGTAGACCAAGGCGCAGCGTGTGGAAAATACATCTTCTTTTATTGAGAAGAGAGAGAAAACACAAAACGAACACTATACACAAACTAACAAAACAACAAACGACCGTGAAGCTATATAAACAGAAATGGTGCTGACACTGACCACTACACACTGACATAGACAATTACCCACAACAGCTAAAGCCTATGGCTGCCTTAAATATGGCTCCCAATCAGAGACAACAATAACCAGCTGTCTCTAATTGAGAACCAATTCAGGCAACCATAGACTTTCCTAGACACCTACACTGAACACTAAACCATCTACTCTACTTAACCCCCTAAACCATACAACACCCTAGACAATACAAAAACACACAAAGACAACCCACCCCAACTCACGCCCTGACCAACTAAATAAATAAAAGAAAAAGGAACAATAGGTCAGGAACGTGACATAACCCCCCCCTTAAGGTGCGAACTTCGGGCGCACCAGCATAAAGTCTAGGGGAGGGTCTGGGTGGGCGTCTGTCCACGGTGGCGGCTCTGGCACTGGTCGTGGTCCCCACCCCACCATAGTCACTACCCGCTTTCGTAGCCTCCTCCAAATGACCACCCTACACATTAACCCCACTGGATTAAGGGGCAGCACCGGACTAAGGGGCAGCACCGGACTAAGGGGCAGCACCGGGATAAGGGGCAGCACCAGGATAAGGGGCAGCACCAGGATAAGGGGCAGCACCAGGATAAGGGGCAGCACCAGGATAAGGGGCAGCACCAGGATAAGGGGCAGCTCCGGACTGAGGGACGGCAGCTCCGGACTGAGGGACGGATCCTGGCTGGATGGCGGATCCTGGCTGGCTGGCTCTGGCGGATCCTGGCTGGCTGGCGGATCCTGGCTGGCTGGCTCTGGCGGATCCTGGCTGGATGACGGCTCTGGCGGATCCTGGCTGGATGACGGCTCTGGCGGATCCTGGCTGGACGGCTTATGGCTGGCTGACGGATCTGGCTGCTCATGGCTGGCTGACGGATCTGGCTGCTCATGGCTGGCTGACGGATCTGGCTGCTCATGGCTGGCTGACGGATCTGGCTGCTCACGGCTGGCTGACGGATCTGGCTGCTCATGGCTGGCTGACGGATATGGCTGCTCATGGCTGGCTGACGGATCTGGCTGCTCATGGCTGGCTGACGGTTCTGGCTGCTCATGGCTGGCGGAAGGCTCTGGCTGATCCGGTCTGGCGGAAGGCTCTGGCTGATCCGGTCTGGCGGAAGGCTCTGGCTGATCCGGTCTGGCGGAAGGCTCTGGCTGATCCGGTCTGGCGGAACGCTTTGGCTGCTCCTGTCTGGCGGAAGGCTCTAGCGGCTCCTGTCTGGCGGAAGGCTCTAGCGGCTCCTGTCTGGCGGACGGCTCTGTAGGCTCATGGCAGACGGGCGGCTTTGCAGGCTCATGGCAGACGGGCGGCTTTGCAGGCTCATGGCAGACGGGCAGTTCATGCGGCGCTTGGCAGACGGACAGTTCAGACGGCGTTGGGCAGACGGGCAGTTCAGGCGCCGCTTGGCAGACGGGCAGTTCAGGCGCCGCTTGGCAGACGGGCAGTTCAGGCGCCGTTGGGCAGACGGGCAGTTCAGGCGCCGTTGGGCAGGCGGGCAGTTCAGACGCCGCTGGGCAGACGGCAGACTCTGGCCGGCTGAGATGCACTGTAGGCCTGGTGCGTGGTGCCGGAACTGGAGGTACCGGGCTGGGGACACGCATCTCAGGGCTAGTGCGGGGAGGAGGAACAGGGCATACTGGACCCTGGAGACGCACATTAGGCCTAGTGCGTGGTGCCGGAACTGGTGGTACCGGGCTGGGGACACGCATCTCAGGGCTAGTGCGGGGAGGAGAAACAAGACGTACTGGACTCTGGAGACGCACAAAAGGCTTGGTGCGTGGTGCCGGAACTGGAGGACTGGTACGAGGGGCTGCCACAGGAGAGTTAGTACGTGGAACTGCTACAGGAGGTGCAGGACTAGGGAGGCGTACAGGAGGCCTGGTTCGTGGGACTGTCATTCCCAGACTGTTAGCACGCAACTCAGGACGAGCATGAAGAGCTGACTCAGGTAACATCACTTCCCGCACACGCTCTGTCGGGTGGATTTTGTGCCTCACGCACCAACACAGCAGCTCCCTCATTTCACTCTCCTCCAACCTCCCCAATAAATCCTTAACAGTCTCTGTATCATTCCCATTGCTCACCTCCAATATCAGCCCGACTGGCTCAGGTACCTTCTTAGGGTCCTCACGGGTAGCACGGGAAGTTGACGCAGATCTCCTATCTGGACTCGCCACACTCCCCATGAGCCCCTCCCCAAGAAATTTTTGGCGTTTCCTCGAGGGCTTCCTACCGCGCCTTCGTGCTCCTTTCTCCAGCTCCATAATCCTGTAACCCTCCTCGCACTGCTCCAGCGAATCCCAGGCAGGCTCCGGCACTTTCTCTGGATCGCACGCCCACCTGTCTATCTCTTCCCAGGTTGTTCTCCACTCATCCTTTTCCCGGGTCCATTCCTCCACTAAGCGCTGTTCCATCCTTTCACGCTGCTTGGTCCTGGTTTGGTGGGTAATTCTGTCACGATCGTCTTCTTGATAAACAGTAGACCAAGGCGCAGCGTGTGGAAAATACATCTTCTTTTATTGAGAAGAGAGAGAAAACACAAAACGAACACTATACACAAACTAACAAAACAACAAACGACCGTGAAGCTATATAAACAGAAATGGTGCTGACACTGACCACTACACACTGACATAGACAATTACCCACAACAGTTAAAGCCTATGGCTGCCTTAAATATGGCTCCCAATCAGAGACAACAATAACCAGCTGTCTCTAATTGAGAACCAATTCAGGCAACCATAGACTTTCCTAGACACCTACACTGAACACTAAACCATCTACTCTACTTAACCCCCTAAACCATACAACACCCTAGACAATACAAAAACACACAAAGACAACCCACCCCAACTCACGCCCTGACCAACTAAATAAATAAAAGAAAAAGGAACAATAGGTCAGGAACGTGACATAACCCCCCCCTTAAGGTGCGAACTCCGGGCGCACCAGCATAAAGTCTAGGGGAAGGTCTGGGTGGGCGTCTGTCCACGGTGGCGGCTCTGGCACTGGTCGTGGTCCCCACCCCACCATAGTCACTACCCGCTTTCGTAGCCTCCTCCAAATGACCACCCTACACATTAACCCCACTGGATTAAGGGGCAGCACCGGACTAAGGGGCAGCACCGGACTAAGGGGCAGCACCAGGATAAGGGGCAGCACCAGGATAAGGGGCAGCACCAGGATAAGGGGCAGCACCAGGATAAGGGGCAGCACCAGGATAAGGGGCAGCACCAGGATAAGGGGCAGCTCCGGACTGAGGGACGGCAGCTCCGGACTGAGGGACGGATCCTGTCTGGATGGCGGATCCTGGCTGGCTGGCTCTGGCGGATCCTGGCTGGCTGGCGGATCCTGGCTGGCTGGCTCTGGCGGATCCTGGCTGGATGACGGCTCTGGCGGATCCTGGCTGGATGACGGCTCTGGCGGATCCTGGCTGGACGGCTTATGGCTGGCTGACGGATCTGGCTGCTCATGGCTGGCTGACGGATCTGGCTGCTCATGGCTGGCTGACGGATCTGGCTGCTCATGGCTGGCTGACGGATCTGGCTGCTCATGGCTGGCTGACGGATCTGGCTGCTCATGGCTGGCTGACGGATCTGGCTGCTCACGGCTGGCTGACGGATCTGGCTGCTCATGGCTGGCTGACGGATCTGGCTGCTCACGGCTGGCTGACGGATCTGGCTGCTCACGGCTGGCTGACGGATCTGGCTGCTCATGGCTGGCTGACGGATCTGGCTGCTCATGGCTGGCTGACGGATCTGGCTGCTCATGGCTGGCTGATGGCTCTGGCTGCTCATGGCTGGCGGAAGGCTCTGGCTGATCCGGTCTGGCGGAAGGCTCTGGCTGATCCGGTCTGGCGGAAGGCTCTGGCTGATCCGGTCTGGCGGAAGGCTCTGGCTGATCCGGTCTGGCGGAACGCTTTGGCTGCTCCTGTCTGGCGGAAGGCTCTAGCGGCTCCTGTCTGGCGGAAGGCTCTAGCGGCTCCTGTCTGGCGGACGGCTCTGTAGGCTCATGGCAGACGGGCGGCTTTGCAGGCTCATGGCAGACGGGCGGCTTTGCAGGCTCATGGCAGACGGGCAGTTCATGCGGCGCTTGGCAGACGGACAGTTCAGACGGCGTTGGGCAGACGGGCAGTTCAGGCGCCGCTTGGCAGACGGGCAGTTCAGGCGCCGCTTGGCAGACGGGCAGTTCAGGCGCCGTTGGGCAGACGGGCAGTTCAGGCGCCGTTGGGCAGGCGGGCAGTTCAGACGCCGCTGGGCAGACGGCAGACTCTGGCCGGCTGAGACGCACTGTAGGCCTGGTGCGTGGTGCCGGAACTGGAGGTACCGGGCTGGGGACACGCATCTCAGGGCTAGTGCGGGGAGGAGGAACAGGGCATACTGGACCCTGGAGACGCACATTAGGCCTAGTGCGTGGTGCCGGAACTGGTGGTACCGGGCTGGGGACACGCATCTCAGGGCTAGTGCGGGGAGGAGAAACAAGACGTACTGGACTCTGGAGACGCACAAAAGGCTTGGTGCGTGGTGCCGGAACTGGAGGACTGGTACGAGGGGCTGCCACAGGAGAGTTAGTACGTGGAACTGCTACAGGAGGTGCAGGACTAGGGAGGCGTACAGGAGGCCTGGTTCGTGGGACTGTCATTCCCAGACTGTTAGCACGCAACTCAGGACGAGCATGAAGAGCTGACTCAGGTAACATCACTTCCCGCACACGCTCTGTCGGGTGGATTTTGTGCCTCACGCACCAACACAGCAGCTCCCTCATTTCACTCTCCTCCAACCTCCCCAATAAATCCTTAACAGTCTCTGTATCATTCCCATTGCTCACCTCCAATATCAGCCCGACTGGCTCAGGTTCCTTCTTAGGGTCCTCACGGGTAGCACGGGAAGTTGACGCAGATCTCCTATCTGGACTCGCCACACTCCCCATGAGCCCCTCCCCAAGAAATTTTTGGCGTTTCCTCGAGGGCTTCCTACTGCGCCTTCGTGCTCCTTTCTCCAGCTCCATAATCCTGTAACCCTCCTCGCACTGCTCCAGCGAATCCCAGGCAGGCTCCGGCACTTTCTCTGGATCGCACGCCCACCTGTCTATCTCTTCCCAGGTTGTTCTCCACTCATCCTTTTCCCGGGTCCATTCCTCCACTAAGCGCTGTTCCATCCTTTCACGCTGCTTGGTCCTGGTTTGGTGGGTAATTCTGTCACGATCGTCTTCTTGATAAACAGTAGACCAAGGCGCAGCGTGTGGAAAATACATCTTCTTTTATTGAGAAGAGAGAGAAAACACAAAACGAACACTATACACAAACTAACAAAACAACAAACGACCGTGAAGCTATATAAACAGAAATGGTGCTGACACTGACCACTACACACTGACATAGACAATTACCCACAACAGCTAAAGCCTATGGCTGCCTTAAATATGGCTCCCAATCAGAGACAACAATAACCAGCTGTCTCTAATTGAGAACCAATTCAGGCAACCATAGACTTTCCTAGACACCTACACTGAACACTAAACCATCTACTCTACTTAACCCCCTAAACCATACAACACCCTAGACAATACAAAAACACACAAAGACAACCCACCCCAACTCACGCCCTGACCAACTAAATAAATAAAAGAAAAAGGAACAATAGGTCAGGAACGTGACATAACCCCCCCCTTAAGGTGCGAACTCCGGGCGCACCAGCATAAAGTCTAGGGGAAGGTCTGGGTGGGCGTTTGTCCACGGTGGCGGCTCTGGCACTGGTCGTGGTCCCCACCCCACCATAGTCACTACCCGCTTTCGTAGCCTCCTCCAAATGACCACCCTACACATTAACCCCACTGGATTAAGGGGCAGCACCGGACTAAGGGGCAGCACCGGACTAAGGGGCAGCACCAGGATAAGGGGCAGCACCAGGATAAGGGGCAGCACCAGGATAAGGGGCAGCACCAGGATAAGGGGCAGCACCAGGATAAGGGGCAGCACCAGGATAAGGGGCAGCTCCGGACTGAGGGACGGCAGCTCCGGACTGAGGGACGGATCCTGTCTGGATGGCGGATCCTGGCTGGCTGGCTCTGGCGGATCCTGGCTGGCTGGCGGATCCTGGCTGGCTGGCTCTGGCGGATCCTGGCTGGATGACGGCTCTGGCGGATCCTGGCTGGATGACGGCTCTGGCGGATCCTGGCTGGACGGCTTATGGCTGGCTGACGGATCTGGCTGCTCATGGCTGGCTGACGGATCTGGCTGCTCATGGCTGGCTGACGGATCTGGCTGCTCATGGCTGGCTGACGGATCTGGCTGCTCATGGCTGGCTGACGGATCTGGCTGCTCACGGCTGGCTGGCGGATCTGGCTGCTCACGGCTGGCTGACGGATCTGGCTGCTCATGGCTGGCTGACGGATCTGGCTGCTCATGGCTGGCTGACGGATCTGGCTGCTCATGGCTGGCTGATGGCTCTGGCTGCTCATGGCTGGCGGAAGGCTCTGGCTGATCCGGTCTGGCGGAAGGCTCTGGCTGATCCGGTCTGGCGGAAGGCTCTGGCTGATCCGGTCTGGCGGAAGGCTCTGGCTGATCCGGTCTGGCGGAACGCTTTGGCTGCTCCTGTCTGGCGGAAGGCTCTAGCGGCTCCTGTCTGGCGGAAGGCTCTAGCGGCTCCTGTCTGGCGGACGGCTCTGTAGGCTCATGGCAGACGGGCGGCTTTGCAGGCTCATGGCAGACGGGCGGCTTTGCAGGCTCATGGCAGACGGGCAGTTCATGCGGCGCTTGGCAGACGGACAGTTCAGACGGCGTTGGGCAGACGGGCAGTTCAGGCGCCGCTTGGCAGACGGGCAGTTCAGGCGCCGCTTGGCAGACGGGCAGTTCAGGCGCCGTTGGGCAGACGGGCAGTTCAGGCGCCGTTGGGCAGGCGGGCAGTTCAGACGCCGCTGGGCAGACGGCAGACTCTGGCCGGCTGAGACGCACTGTAGGCCTGGTGCGTGGTGCCGGAACTGGAGGTACCGGGCTGGGGACACGCATCTCAGGGCTAGTGCGGGGAGGAGGAACAGGGCATACTGGACCCTGGAGACGCACATTAGGCCTAGTGCGTGGTGCCGGAACTGGTGGTACCGGGCTGGGGACACGCATCTCAGGGCTAGTGCGGGGAGGAGAAACAAGACGTACTGGACTCTGGAGACGCACAAAAGGCTTGGTGCGTGGTGCCGGAACTGGAGGACTGGTACGAGGGGCTGCCACAGGAGAGTTAGTACGTGGAACTGCTACAGGAGGTGCAGGACTAGGGAGGCGTACAGGAGGCCTGGTTCGTGGGACTGTCATTCCCAGACTGTTAGCACGCAACTCAGGACGAGCATGAAGAGCTGACTCAGGTAACATCACTTCCCGCACACGCTCTGTCGGGTGGATTTTGTGCCTCACGCACCAACACAGCAGCTCCCTCATTTCACTCTCCTCCAACCTCCCCAATAAATCCTTAACAGTCTCTGTATCATTCCCATTGCTCACCTCCAATATCAGCCCGACTGGCTCAGGTTCCTTCTTAGGGTCCTCACGGGTAGCACGGGAAGTTGACGCAGATCTCCTATCTGGACTCGCCACACTCCCCATGAGCCCCTCCCCAAGAAATTTTTGGCGTTTCCTCGAGGGCTTCCTACCGCGCCTTCGTGCTCCTTTCTCCAGCTCCATAATCCTGTAACCCTCCTCGCACTGCTCCAGCGAATCCCAGGCAGGCTCCGGCACTTTCTCTGGATCGCACGCCCACCTGTCTATCTCTTCCCAGGTTGTTCTCCACTCATCCTTTTCCCGGGTCCATTCCTCCACTAAGCGCTGTTCCATCCTTTCACGCTGCTTGGTCCTGGTTTGGTGGGTAATTCTGTCACGATCGTCTTCTTGATAAACAGTAGACCAAGGCGCAGCGTGTGGAAAATACATCTTCTTTTATTGAGAAGAGAGAGAAAACACAAAACGAACACTATACACAAACTAACAAAACAACAAACGACCGTGAAGCTATATAAACAGAAATGGTGCTGACACTGACCACTACACACTGACATAGACAATTACCCACAACAGCTAAAGCCTATGGCTGCCTTAAATATGGCTCCCAATCAGAGACAACAATAACCAGCTGTCTCTAATTGAGAACCAATTCAGGCAACCATAGACTTTCCTAGACACCTACACTGAACACTAAACCATCTACTCTACTTAACCCCCTAAACCATACAACACCCTAGACAATACAAAAACACACAAAGACAACCCACCCCAACTCACGCCCTGACCAACTAAATAAATAAAAGAAAAAGGAACAATAGGTCAGGAACGTGACATAACCCCCCCCTTAAGGTGCGAACTCCGGGCGCACCAGCATAAAGTCTAGGGGAAGGTCTGGGTGGGCGTCTGTCCACGGTGGCGGCTCTGGCACTGGTCGTGGTCCCCACCCCACCATAGTCACTACCCGCTTTCGTAGCCTCCTCCAAATGACCACCCTACACATTAACCCCACTGGATTAAGGGGCAGCACCGGACTAAGGGGCAGCACCGGACTAAGGGGCAGCACCAGGATAAGGGGCAGCACCAGGATAAGGGGCAGCACCAGGATAAGGGGCAGCACCAGGATAAGGGGCAGCACCAGGATAAGGGGCAGCACCAGGATAAGGGGCAGCTCCGGACTGAGGGACGGCAGCTCCGGACTGAGGGACGGATCCTGGCTGGATGGCGGATCCTGGCTGGCTGGCTCTGGCGGATCCTGGCTGGCTGGCGGATCCTGGCTGGCTGGCTCTGGCGGATCCTGGCTGGATGACGGCTCTGGCGGATCCTGGCTGGATGACGGCTCTGGCGGATCCTGGCTGGACGGCTTATGGCTGGCTGACGGATCTGGCTGCTCATGGCTGGCTGACGGATCTGGCTGCTCATGGCTGGCTGACGGATCTGGCTGCTCACGGCTGGCTGACGGATCTGGCTGCTCATGGCTGGCTGACGGATCTGGCTGCTCATGGCTGGCTGACGGATCTGGCTGCTCACGGCTGGCTGACGGATCTGGCTGCTCATGGCTGGCTGACGGATCTGGCTGCTCATGGCTGGCTGACGGATCTGGCTGCTCATGGCTGGCTGATGGCTCTGGCTGCTCATGGCTGGCGGAAGGCTCTGGCTGATCCGGTCTGGCGGAAGGCTCTGGCTGATCCGGTCTGGCGGAAGGCTCTGGCTGATCCGGTCTGGCGGAAGGCTCTGGCTGATCCGGTCTGGCGGAACGCTTTGGCTGCTCCTGTCTGGCGGAAGGCTCTAGCGGCTCCTGTCTGGCGGAAGGCTCTAGCGGCTCCTGTCTGGCGGACGGCTCTGTAGGCTCATGGCAGACGGGCGGCTTTGCAGGCTCATGGCAGACGGGCGGCTTTGCAGGCTCATGGCAGACGGGCAGTTCATGCGGCGCTTGGCAGACGGACAGTTCAGACGGCGTTGGGCAGACGGGCAGTTCAGGCGCCGCTTGGCAGACGGGCAGTTCAGGCGCCGCTTGGCAGACGGGCAGTTCAGGCGCCGTTGGGCAGACGGGCAGTTCAGGCGCCGTTGGGCAGGCGGGCAGTTCAGACGCCGCTGGGCAGACGGCAGACTCTGGCCGGCTGAGACGCACTGTAGGCCTGGTGCGTGGTGCCGGAACTGGAGGTACCGGGCTGGGGACACGCATCTCAGGGCTAGTGCGGGGAGGAGGAACAGGGCATACTGGACCCTGGAGACGCACATTAGGCCTAGTGCGTGGTGCCGGAACTGGTGGTACCGGGCTGGGGACACGCATCTCAGGGCTAGTGCGGGGAGGAGAAACAAGACGTACTGGACTCTGGAGACGCACAAAAGGCTTGGTGCGTGGTGCCGGAACTGGAGGACTGGTACGAGGGGCTGCCACAGGAGAGTTAGTACGTGGAACTGCTACAGGAGGTGCAGGACTAGGGAGGCGTACAGGAGGCCTGGTTCGTGGGACTGTCATTCCCAGACTGTTAGCACGCAACTCAGGACGAGCATGAAGAGCTGACTCAGGTAACATCACTTCCCGCACACGCTCTGTCGGGTGGATTTTGTGCCTCACGCACCAACACAGCAGCTCCCTCATTTCACTCTCCTCCAACCTCCCCAATAAATCCTTAACAGTCTCTGTATCATTCCCATTGCTCACCTCCAATATCAGCCCGACTGGCTCAGGTTCCTTCTTAGGGTCCTCACGGGTAGCACGGGAAGTTGACGCAGATCTCCTATCTGGACTCGCCACACTCCCCATGAGCCCCTCCCCAAGAAATTTTTGGCGTTTCCTCGAGGGCTTCCTACTGCGCCTTCGTGCTCCTTTCTCCAGCTCCATAATCCTGTAACCCTCCTCGCACTGCTCCAGCGAATCCCAGGCAGGCTCCGGCACTTTCTCTGGATCGCACGCCCACCTGTCTATCTCTTCCCAGGTTGTTCTCCACTCATCCTTTTCCCGGGTCCATTCCTCCACTAAGCGCTGTTCCATCCTTTCACGCTGCTTGGTCCTGGTTTGGTGGGTAATTCTGTCACGATCGTCTTCTTGATAAACAGTAGACCAAGGCGCAGCGTGTGGAAAATACATCTTCTTTTATTGAGAAGAGAGAGAAAACACAAAACGAACACTATACACAAACTAACAAAACAACAAACGACCGTGAAGCTATATAAACAGAAATGGTGCTGACACTGACCACTACACACTGACATAGACAATTACCCACAACAGCTAAAGCCTATGGCTGCCTTAAATATGGCTCCCAATCAGAGACAACAATAACCAGCTGTCTCTAATTGAGAACCAATTCAGGCAACCATAGACTTTCCTAGACACCTACACTGAACACTAAACCATCTACTCTACTTAACCCCCTAAACCATACAACACCCTAGACAATACAAAAACACACAAAGACAACCCACCCCAACTCACGCCCTGACCAACTAAATAAATAAAAGAAAAAGGAACAATAGGTCAGGAACGGGACACCTGGTTCCTCTCTAGGTTTCTTCCTAGGTTTTGGCCTTTCTAGGGAGTTTTTCCCAGCCACCGTGCTTCTACACCTGCATTGCTTGCTGTTTGGGGTTTTAGGCTGGGTTTCTGTACAGCACTTTGAGATATTAGCTGATCTACGAAGGGCTATATAAATACATTTGATTTGATTTGATGAAGGGATTCAACTACCATCATGAGCTGACTGATGAACAAAAACATTTCAACTGATGTTTGAGTCCCGCACGCGTGGTGGTGTTGAGAACAGCTTTGGACATCTCAAGGGACGCTGGAGATGCCTGATGAAGCATAATGATGTGGACATTTGCATCATGTCTGACATTATTGCGGCCTGCTGCATCCTGCATAATGTGTGTGAGCTGAACAGAGAGAAGCTCCTGCCAGAGTGGGGAGTTGAACATCAATTGGCAGCCGAGGCTGATCAGCTGACAACGAAGGGGTAAGAAATGATGATGCACATGCAGTTCGTGCAGCCATCTTGTCAACTTTGTAAATTGAGTAGTGAGCTGTTCCCTGATGCATTGTCCCTTACAAAGCAGAGATTAAACCCATTCTGATTTATGCTTATTTCATATGTTTTCTAAACATCTTTTAACAATGAATATAGTGTGATATTTCCTTGTCATTTACTGTTGAACAGTGTACAGCCATAGACTAAGACTCAGTACCAACAGAGCCTCCTCCTGTATATTTTCCTCATGGAGTCCAACTACGTTTTCCAGGTAGGGCTGGTCCATGGATTCCAATGCGGGCTGCAAACTTTTCCACCGTCACCTCAGATGCCACCTCAATTTTGGTCTTTGCCCACTGGGAAAAACAAAGTAGATAATGTTAGTAAGATGTCAGGCCTGGTGCAACTAAAAGGCGAGAGGGAAGACTGGAAAATAATTGAATGTCTCATAGGAGCAGAGTGATTGTTTACCAAAGCAGTGTAGGATATACAACAAACCGTTTTACATAATAAACCAATAATGTAAGAAGTTGCTAAAGTAAGTCATGGCCAAACAAGGTACCTGGTGACTACTCAACCAAACAGTGTTGGCTGACTATCTAGCGAACAATGCTAGCTAGCAAGCTAGTGAACAATATATACAGCAAAACAACTCACCGTCGTGTCTAGTGTTGTAGGCCGCAGGTACATCTGACACAGGCCATGTTTTCCACTCAGTTTCAACCTGCTGTTGAACTTCTTTCTTTCTTTCTTTTTTATTTCACTTTTATTTAACCAGGTAGGCTAGTTGAGAACAAGTTCTCATTTGCAACTGCGACCTGGCCAAGATAAAGCAAAGCAGTGTGACACAGACAACAACACAGAGTTACACATGGAGTAAACAATAAACAAGCCAATAACACAATAAACAAGTCAATGACAGTAGAAAAAAGAAAGTCTATATACAGTGTGTGCAAAAGGCATGAGGAGGTAGGCAATAAATACGCCATAGGAGCGAATAATTACAATTCAGCAGATTAACACTGGAGTGATAAATGAGCAGATGATGATGTGCAAGTAGAGATACTGGTGTGCAAAAGAGCAGAAAAGTAAATGAAATAAAAACAGTATGGGGATGAGGTAGGTAGATTGGGTGGGCTATTTACAGATGGACTATATACAGCTGCAGCGATCGGTTAGCTGCTCAGATAGTTGATGTTTAAAGTTGGTGAGGGAAATAAAAGTCTCCAACTTCAACGATTTTTGCTATTCGTTCCAGTCTTCAAATTGATCATCACAGTGAGGTGAGTTGTAAAAGCACAATACTGTTTTGATGTGATTTTCTATTGCATTTGCATTGATGTTAGTGGTTAGAGGAACAATAGAGCCCTGAGTACCAGGCCATTATGGTCTGATGGAGGGACAATAGAGCCCTGAGTACCAGACCATTAGGACCGGATGGAGGAACAAGAGAGCCCTGAGTACCAGGCCATTACGGCCTGATGGAGGGACAATACAGCCCTGAGTACCAGACCATTAGGACCGGATGGAGGGACATTACAGCCCTGAGTACCAGGCCATTACAGCCTGATGGAGGGACAATACAGCCCTGAGTACCAGGCCATTAGGACCTGATGGAGGGACAATACAGCCCTGAGTACCAGGCCATTAGGACCGGATGGAGGGACAATACATCCCTGAGTACCAGGCCATTAGGACCGGATGGAGGAACAATACAGCCCTGAGTACCAGGCCATTAGGACCGGATGGAGGAACAATACAGCCCTGAGTACCAGGCCATTAGAACCTGATGGAGGGACAATACAGCCCTGAGTACCAGACCATTAGGACCCGCTGGAGTGACAATAGAGCCCTGAGTACCAGGCCATTATGACCTCATGGTCATTAGCGAGTCACATGGAATTTGACTGAGGTCATGACTCATGACTGCCAGTGTGGCGGTAATGGGGGGGGGGGGGGGGGGCGCAGTTCATTAGAACTGTTCTCATAATCATTCCAGGACGCTCTTGAAAAAGATATTTCAAATCTTAATGAGCCCTTCCTGGTTAAATAAAGGTTAAATAAAATAAATAATGACATCACTACCCTAAATGACATCAGGGCCCAGATTCACAAAATCGTCTGAAGAAATTTCTTCTTAACTGCCATTTTTTCCTTAACTATAGACTTAAGAAGAAAGTTAAGAAAGTTATTCCTCAATAAAGTTCTTGGAAATGTTCCTAAGGTTTTTCTTAAGTTTCTTCCTAAGAGAAAAGTTAAGAAATGGGATTCTTGAAAATAATGCTTAGGATTTCTTCTTGGAAATGCACTTAACTTTAGGACAGCTAAACCCTTGTCTTGAGATGAATGGATACTTTTGTAAACACAAACGTTTTCTTGCACAACAGACACAGTTGGCTAACGGATATATAAATACAGCAAGAAAACAAATTAAACATGCATTATCTAGCTAGCTAATAATTAACAATATATTACAATATTCTACAAGTGTCAAATAGCTAGCGTTATCTCGTCAATTTGCAAAGAAGAACTTGGCTAACTTAGCTAACATTAACGTCGTTAGCTATGTTGTTGGCTATAATGTCGGGACGTGATGGCTAGCTAAGGTAGCTACCTAATTAACCGGTTGCGGAGTCCCTCTACCACCGTCTCTCCTATCATGGACGACACCTTCTCCTCCAGCTGGTCCACATGAATGGTCTCTCAGCTCCCCTCTTCTTAGCAGCCAACTTGATGCCGGACCACTTCTTTTTTATGGCGTCACTGTCCTTCGCCATACCACCGGCGGCAGAGACAGACTCGGCCACTCTAGCCCATCCTCTCTTTTTGGTGTCTGCAGTGACCCCGCAGTTATCAAGTCTCCCCAACAGGAATCTTTTCCTGGCTGCTATTTCCTTGGTTATCCATTTTTGATTTACAGTAGCTAACGTTAGTCTGGCTATAATTGTAACGTCCTGACCAGAGTTCTTATGTGTTTTGCTTGTTTAGTGTTGGTCAGGACGTGAGCTGGGTGGGAATTCTATGTTGTGTGTCTAGTTCGTCTGTTTCTGTGTTCAGCCTAATATGGTTCTCAATCAGAGACAGCTGTCAATCGTTGTCCCTGATTGAGAATCATATATAGGTGGCTTGTTTTGTGTTGGGGATTGTGGGTGGTTGTTTCCTGTCTCTGTGTTTGTATTCTGCACCAGATAGGACTGTCTCGGCTTTCACGTTTGTTATTTTGGTATTTGTTAATGTTCATCGTTTATCGTCTTATTAAACATGTTGAACAATAACCGCGCTGCATTTTGGTCCTCTCCTTCATCCCAGGAAGAAAGCCGTTACAATAATGTCTGAAAAATAACGTTTTTTTGTGTGTATAAAGGGTTCGCGAGCCAACTAAAACATTTTTATTTTCGAGACATAAAGCAAAAAAATCTATGTAATAAAATGTGAATATCAACACTTTATTATAGTGGGCCAAATCCTATCATCCCTGTCACATATGCTTCTTTATTAGTTTCAAGCACGTCACTAATGTCAATGCCACATAAGATATTTACGAAGTTCTTAAGAAAACTATGAATTCCTAAGAACATTTACGAACTGTCTTAAGCAGCTTCTTAAGTTTTTTCGTAAGTAATATTTTGTGAATCCGGCCCCATGACCCTTCTCATTGTGACAGAAACCTCATGAAATCACAACCTTTCTCATGACATCATATAACCCTTCTCATTATGACAGCACAACCCCAAAAGCCTTCTGTGACTCCAGAATGTAACTGTGATGAACCAAATGTTTCTCTGTTCTGTAACAATGCTGTAAAAAACACCCTGTAGGGAACGAGCACACAACAAACTATCAACACACATTCACTATTTATTGCCCAAATCTATACTTCAAGCAAGACATGAACACCCAACAGACGGCAAGACATGAACACCCAACAAGACATGAACACCCAACAAGACATGAACAGCCAACAAGACATGAACACCCAACAGACGGCAAGACATGAACACCCAACAAGACATGAACACCCAACAGACGGCAAGACATGAACACCCAACAAGACATGAACACCCAACAGACGGCAAGACATGAACACCCAACAAGACATGAACACCCAACAAGACATGAACACCCAACAAGACATGAACACCCAACAGACAGCAAGACATGAACACCCAACAAGACATGAACACCCAACAGACGGCAAGACATGAACACCCAACAAGACATGAACACCCAACAGACAGCAAGACATGAACACCCAACAAGACATGAACACCCAACAGACAGCAAGACATGAACACCCAACAGACAGCAAGACATGAACACCCAACAAGACATGAACACCCAACAGACAGCAAGACATGAACACCCAACAGACAGCAAGACATGAACACCCAACAAGACATGAACACCCAACAGACAGCAAGACATGAACACCCAACAAGACATGAACACCCAACAGACAACATTGAGTCCCAATTCAGAGGCTCATGGGATAGTGAGTCATCATGGCGTCATCAGATGCACCATTTAACATATTGTAGCAGGCTCAAGGGTGTGGGGTTTCCACGTTACCAAGTCAAATAACAAGACAGGCACCAGTAGCACAATCAGAACGCAAATGGGAAGTTTATTAGGGGTTTTTATACACGGGGAAAGAAGTGGGAATTCACCAATCACCTCGTTTTCCAGGGGTAATCCTCACACTCGGGTTCTCAGCCAATATCCAGTCTGGTACACAGAGGAGGGGGGGGGGGGGGGGGGGGGGGGGGTAGTCTGACAGTCCAGGTCACAAGGGGGAAATCACACAGCCACTCACTCTTCGTACCTCTCTTGTCTCTCACCTCCTCTGCCCCTTTGTGCAGGCTGCTTCCTCCTTTATCCCCAAGCACTCCCTGGCTTAATGACCCACAGCGTTTCCTCGTTGGGGCAGGAAGTCCATATAAGGCCCAGGGGTGGAGCCAACGGGCTGCCAGATATCTCCCCTCAATAACCACTCCCCTCACCTCTCCCTACCGACTGCCACAATATATACTGCACACACACACACAAAGCCTGTGGCCCTCACGTGCCCTGCAACCCTCAGTAGCTTAACGCACAGCATTGTGTCACAGCTGGTGAGCTGACGTCCTCCTGCGGGGTGTTTTCTTGAGTTCACGTCTATATGTTCTCATGTACTCGTTGAGTCTTGACGGCCAATTATCACACTTGAGAAGATTGCACATGGCATGCGTCCTAATGACATTTCCTGACTGGGACTTGTGAGTCAAATCAGTCCAATATACACTACCAGTCAAAAGTTTGAACACAACTACTCATTCAAGGGTTTTTCTTTATTTTTACTATTTTCTACATTGTAGAATAATAGTAAAGACATCACAACTATGAAATAACACATATGGAATCATGTAATAACAAAAGTGTTATTCAAATCAAAATATATTTTACATTTTAGATTCTTTGAAGTAGCCACCCTTTGCCTTGATGACAGCTTTGAACACTCTTGAAATTCTCTCAACCAGCTTCATGAGGTAGTCACCTGGAATGCATTTCAATGAACAGGTGTGCCTTGTTAAAAGTTAATTTGTGGAATTTCTTTCCTTAATGCGTTTGAGCCAATCAGTTGTGTTGTAACAAAGTAGGGTTGGTATACAGAAGATAGCCCTATTTGGTAAAAGACCAAGTCCATATTGACTGATCTTCATATCTTAAAGTAATGATGGTCTGTCATTTCTCTTTGCTTATTTGAGCTGTTCTTGCCATAATATGGACTTGGTCTTTTACAAGCGCCAGGCTCGACCAACTGAGCTACAGAGGGTCACATTGACATGGGCAGTAATCTGAACAATGTAACACTACGGCGTGAGCTGGGTAAACTGATCCTAGATCTGTGCCTAAGGGACAACTTCAGGGTTCTTTGCAGTTCGCACACCATATGTAGTCCCAGGTGCATGGAGGGACAACCCCTCAATATTAGGAAAATAAACTTCAGCACACTGGTAGGTTGGGTCTATACTGTATGTTACAGGCCTATGCCAGTGTGTTGGGGTCTCTTTTTCTAGCAATGTTTTACTTACCATGTCCTCTCTGTTGTGGGGGCTTCCGTCTCCCATCCAATAGAATTGGTTCCCTCGACAACCATTTAAGGGTGACACTGAAGAGACATAATAAGTGTGCCAGCCACTGCCTGAAATAGGTTTGAACTGGAAACTGGAAAAGTGGAGGGGTGTACATTGACAGGGGCTCACATTCCCTGAGAGAGGTGGGGAGAAGTGGAGGAAGGGAGGATTAAGAGGAAATGGGAGGAGAAGAGAGACAGGAGGGAGAGTAGGAAAGGGAAGAGAGTGGGAGGATGATGCCGACTCACACAGACAAGCACACGCGCGCACACACACACACACACACACACACACACACACTTCCCTCCAGGTGCTGCCAGTGGGAGGCTTGCACTCATCTCCTCAGACACTAGGACAGCTCCTAACACTGTCAAGTAGCAGGGATGTCACCAAAACATTGTGGTGTAGATATAGGGGGGGACGAACAGTAGAGTGGGGGTCCGGGGGACATTTGAAAATGCATTTCCTGCAATTCTACATAGTTTGACATGACTTACTATGTCTCTCTTGAGGGGTATTTTCTAGGGGCATATGGAGGAAAAGACAGTATAAATGGAAGGATAAGTGAAAGACCCAACTGCATTGTTTAGGGGAAAAAGCTAACTTCCTGCATTTCAACACATTTTGCCATGAGGTAGAGAGACAGTTTTAAAGCTAATTTCCTGCAATTCTACACATTTTGCCATGGGGCAGAGAGAACGTTTAGCAGTTTTAAAGTAACTGTCCAGTGAAAATCTCACTTTTAAAGGTTCATATTCTGTTATCTCACACCCAAATAATGTTGTTGACTCATCCTATACTCATATTTGTGGCCAAAGCATACAGTGCATTCAGGAATTCAGACCACTTGACTTTTTCCACATTTTGTTACTTTACAGCCTTATTTTAAAATGGATTAAATTAATGTTTTTCCTCATCATTCTACACACAATATCACATAATGACAAAGCAAAGTCAGGTTTTTAGATAATTTTGCTAATTTGTTACAAACAAAAAACAGAAATACCTTATTTATATCAGTATTCAGACTCTTTACTATGATAGTTGAAATTGAGATCAGATGCATCCTGTTTCCAATGATCATCCTTGAGATGTTTCTACAACTTGATTGGAGTCCACCTGTGGTAAATTCAACTGTTTGGACATGATTTGGAAAGCACACACCTGTCTATATAAGGTCCCACAGTTGACAGTGCATGTCAGAGCAAAAACCAAGCCATGAGGTTGAAGGAATTGTCTGTAGCGCTCTGAGACAGGATAATATTGAGACACAGATCTGGGGAAAGGTACCAAAGGATTTCTGCAGCATTGAAGGTCCCCAAGAACACAATGGCCTCCATTATTCTTAAATGGAAGAAGTTAGGAGCCATCAAGACTGCCTAGAGCTGGCCACCTGGCAAAACTGAGCAATTGGGGGAGAAGGGCCTTGGTCAGGGAGGTGACCAAGATCCTGATGGTCACTCTGACAGAGCTCCAGAGTTCCTCTGTGGAGATGGGAGAAACTTACAGAAGGACAACCATCTCTGCAGCACTCAACCAATCAGACCTTCATGATAGAGTGGCCAGACGGAAGAGACTCCTCAGTAAAAGGCACATGACAGCCCGCTTGGAGTTTGCCAAAAGGCACGTAAAGAACTCTCAGACCATGAGAAACAAGATTCTCTGGTCTGATGAAACCAAGATTGAACTCTTTGGCCTGAATGCCAAGAGTCACGTCTGGAGGAAACCTGGCACCATCCCTACAGTGAAGCATGGTGGTGGCAGCATCATGCTGTGAGGATGTTTTTCAGTGGCAGGGACTGGGACACTAGTCAGGATTGAGGGAAAGATGAACGGAGCAAAGTACAGAGAGATTCTTGATGAAAACCTACTCCAGAGTGCTCAAGACCTCAGACTGAGGTGAAGGTTCACCTTCCAAGAGGATGACCCTCAGCACACAGCCAAGACAATGCAGGAGTGAGTGGCTTCGGGACAAGTCTCTGAATTCCTTGAGTGGCCCAGCCAGAGCCCAGACTTGAACCCGATCTAACCTGTTTTTGCTTTGCATTATGGGGTATTGTGTTTAGATTGATGAGGGGTTAAAAATAAAATAAAAAGTACTTTCCGAATGTACTGTAAATTGGAGAAGAAACAACTTCAGAAAACCCATCACAAACTTGTATCTCAAACAGATTGTTTAAAAAATGCTAGCTATTTCCTCATAGAGGATGATGTCATCCTCCTTACGAGGATGAGCTGGCCAACCAGCGGTCTGCTCACATTAATATTTTTAATGACTGCTATACGCCCATACCATTCTGTTGTTTGGGTACGCCCACACCATTCCAACACAGAAAAGCTGCTATTTAACATACTTAATAACAAAAACATTGTAAGGAAAATTATTTGACTCATATTATAATTAATTATAGGTCATATTTCATAGAAATCTGGAAACACTGGACAGTTACTTTAAAGGTCGACTTTAGGCAAAATGCTTAAATAACAACTTTAAACGGTATAACTGATCAATGCACCACCATATATATGGTAATTTAATGTTTAAGAACAAAAACATTTGATGAATAAGATATTTGGCTACAGAAGTGCCATTTCTTATTGATCTCTACAGCTTCCGTCCAAAAACAAATCCTGTGAAATGATATCAATACAACCTGAAGGAGTTACTGGCTATCTACAAGTGTCTAGCTTATCTAATTAACTGGCTATGTCGGTCACAACGGCCATTTCTGTTTGAAAATTGAGAAAGAGGATAAGTTTAACCGTTTTTTGTGCTCAAAGTCGACCGTTCACCCTATCAGTCCTGAGACTCCCGCCAAAAATTCAGCTTTTCATTTATCTGACTTTTATTTATCTGCTGTCCAGACCTTATATTTTGCTTCACAATTAAGTGTTTTACCATTTTCTTTTCAGGACAACCAGGGCTAAAAGTAGAGTATCATTTAACATAAACAGTTGCATTCATGAGTTTTATTAACAAAGCAAAAACCTGAAAAAAATTATTGTAAATGAATGCTGTAAGTATAGAAATTGTTTGCATTGTGTTAAATGAAATTCCAACTCGTCAGTGACAACTGTGTGGAGTTTGGAGTTTGTGACAGCAACTATGTGAGCTTATTACTGTCTTATAGACAATATTTCCTGGGATTTCCAATGATATTCTATGTAGAAGAACCCTTTACCTTCTAACAACGCTTGTGTAGCTTGTGAGCGTTACATGTGCATGTTCGTGAGAGCCTCAGCTTTTCATAGATAGCTTTTAATAGTGTGTAGCTCAAACCATTCGGACTCTACAGACGTTTTTGTAAAAAAGAGACCCCCGGGCCCCTTCGGGATCTGCCCATGTCTCACAAACACCGCTCTAGCTCAGCCCCGTTAATCACACAGACTAATGGTTGGTACCAACGGATGAAGGAAAAGTCTAAATCATCCAGCTTCGCGATGGGACTCATTGGGTTAAAGCAAATTTCATGCAATTCTACACATTTTTCCATTGCTTATGATGTGTCCATATGCTACCTGGGGGGCCCGACCTAATTCGAAATCGACCTGTTCTGAATATTGGGGGGGCGGGGGGGGGGGGGGGGGCATGTCCCCCCATCTCCCGTGGCGATTTTGCTCATGAATTTCACACACTACAGTAGCAGGGTGAACTCTAGCGGTCTAGTTCAGTTTACTGAGTCCCACAGTTAGAATATGATCAATAGAGATACTGAATTGCCCAATTATCAATCCAATTAAACAGTGGCCTATCTGGACTTATAATCAATCACTAAATCTATCCTCCAATAACAGACAACTGGCTAACATGGTTCATAGATAAACAGACGGAAGTCCTACAATTCATCCACCTCACTGATATTATGAGAACAAGTTGATGTTATAGACAGATCAAATAATGTGACCACTGATGCCGACCTTCAAAGTCCCTGATCCTATAATCATACCATCATATCATCATTTCATCCAATCCTGTCATGTAACGGTCATATCAGATCAATGAGTTGCATTGTTTTGTGCTCGTCCTCAGAACTACAACTCGATCAGCCATCGTGGTGGTGTTGGACGCTGGCGTCGCCCCAGTGATGCGCCACCTGCAGCTTGTCAGCTGCGCCACATCAAAGCCAAACACACCATTAGTGTTGTCACTGGTTCACATTCAAACCCATACGTCATAGATGGACCACATTCCCCTTTTTTATTTTTTCCCCCCCAGTGATGTTGCACATTTGGATATTCTCTCTCCCACTCGCTACCAATCAATTATTCTGACGTAACAAAACACCAATTCCAAATTCAGCCTATTTGTTGGCCTACTAGAAGTCTTTGGAAGGACATGCAAATGCTGAATATGTCATGAACAGCTGCAACGTTGCATAATCAGGTAACCGATAATAGCGTTTGTTAATACATTAACAAAAATAACGTCCAGTTCACTAGCCCATAGACCTATAATAATCTTTGTCACTTTGCTGCACGTTTCACCTCACAGTCCTTCACTGTCTGTCATTCAATCACCTCAAATCTAAAAGAGGCCGTTGCATTGAATATTGTGGCCATATCTGACAGAAAATAAAATAACAGCCTACATTATTTTGTTTAAATTGCATTATTACCCCCCTAATATTTTGCGGCCGAATCCTCTTCCAGTTCAACCGCGCGCCGCTCTTAAAACACAGGTGCTCTAATTTCTGACGGTCTCTGCAAGCCCCACTCCCCTCCTCTCCACAACATCCCGGATGTAAGCCTGCACACTCTCTCTCACACACACACACACACACACACACACACAGCGGTCGCTCCACACAGGACTGTACCGCGCAGCTCAGTAGCACCACGGAGCGACATTAACATGGCGCTGGCAGCCACATAACGGTACCCACCATAATAATCATAATACCTAGACCAAATACAGCGGCGGGACATGTGAGGGCGACAGCCTCAAGACAGCAGGTAGGTGCAATTCTAGTAATCGATAAACGCTTTGCGATGTGCCATTTTGTGAAATATGGTCGCCTCTTGCAGAACACCTCTCTCCCATTCATTAGCCTAGGCTTATAGTCCTACAGTTAAACACCACTGGCACTGACAGCGGTTTGTTCTTCTCCACAAGACTGTCGGGAATAGCCTAAACAAATAAATATGTAGTTGGGAATGAGCGTATGTTATCATGGCTACAGGCTGCAGGGTAGACTACGTGCAACGACCGCTGTCCTTGGTGTTGAAACCGAAATGCTCTCTGCATTTTGTAAATAGATGATAGTCAGTGAAGCAATCAATCAATGGAGTCTTAAGAAAACCGATGCTGGTTTGTTTTTAGGGGGTAATATTCATCAGCAGTGTTTGACATTATCCTTGGTTACAATAAGGATGTTCACCAATAGATGAGAGTACAGTAGGCTGGTACAGTAGACCAGTACAGCAGTCTAGTACAGTAGACTAGTACAGTAGGCTAGTACAGTAGGCCAGTACAGTAGGCTAGTACAGCAGTCTAGTACAGTAGACCAGTACAGTAGACCAGTACAGTAGGCTAGTACAGCAGTCTAGTACAGTAGGCCAGTACAGTAGTCTAGTACAGTAGACTACTACAGTAGGCCAGTACAGTAGACCAGTACAGCAGTCTAGTACAGTAGGCTAGTACATTAGGCCAGTACAGTAGGCTAGTACAGCAGTCTAGTACAGTAGGCCAGTACAGTAGTCTAGTACAGTAGGCCAGTACAGTAGGCTAGTACAGTAGGCTAGTACAGCAGTCTAGTACAGTAGGTTAGTTCAGTAGGCTACTACAGTAGGCTAGTACTGTAGTCTAGTACAGTAGGCTACTACAGTAGGCCAGTCCAGTAGGCTAGTACAGTAGGTCTGTACAGTAGGCTAGTTCAGTAGGCTAGTACAGTAGGCCAGTACAGTAGGCTAGTACAGTAGGCTAGTACTATAGGCGAGTTCAGTAGGCTAGTTCAGTAGACTAGTACAGTAGTCCAGTACAGTAGTCTAGTACAGTAGGCTACTACAGTAGGCTAGTACAGTAGGCTAGTACTATAGGCTAGTTCAGTAGGCTAGTTCAGTAGACTAGTACAGTAGTCCAGTACAGTAGACCAGTACAGTAAGCTAGTGCAGTAGACTAGTACAGTGGACCAGTACAGTAGACTAGTTTAGTAGGCTAGTACAGTAGGCTAGTACAGTAGGCTAGTTCAGTAGGCTACAGCAGGCTAGTACAGTAGACTACTACAGTAAACTGGTACAGCAGGCCGGTTCAGTAGGCCAGTACAGTAGGCTAGTACAGTTGGCTAGCACAGTAGGCTAGTACAGTTGGCTAGTACAGTAGGCCAGTACAGTAGGCTAGTACAGTAGGCTAGTTCAGTAGGCTACAGCAGGCTAGTACAGTAGGCTACTACAGTAAACTGGTACAGCAGGCCGGTTCAGTAGGCCAGTACAGTAGGCCAGTACAGTAGGCTAGTACAGTTGGCTAGTACAGTAGGCCAGCACAGAGGCTACAGTAGGCGGTTTGGTTGAACAATGGTGAGTTTTAAAGTTCAATGCATCTCCAGGATTATAAGGTGTGTAGAGGAAATTAAAAGTGGTATGCTGCTGGGGTCTAGCTTTGAGCCAAATCCTTCTACAAGGAACTGGATATACAAAGGAACATAATATAGCCTATTCCTCCTGAGTGTCATTGGCACATTAGTGCTGTTGCAAATCAAAAAGTAATAAGAATAATGTAATTACATGGTTTTGCTCTTTTTAAATATTTGGCCTCTACATGTTCAGTGTGAGGATATCTCTGAGTGACTGCAGCTATTCTCTTGTGACTGTTTTAAACGGAGGTCCTGTGTCTCATCCTCAGCAGAAAGCCTTGATTCAGTAACACTCCTACCACAGTGGCACCATTCCTACTCACTGTCCCCGTCCCTCTCCCAGTCCCTGTCCCCGTCCCTCTCCCAGTCCCTCTCCCAGTCCCTGTCCCCAACTGTCCCCGTCCCTCTCCCAGTCCCTCTCCCAGTCCCTCTCCCAGTCCCTGTCCCCAACTGTCCCCAACCCTCAGACAAGGCTAGGCCTTTTGCGGCTCACGGCAACACACACACATACAGTCGCAGGTTATCCGGTTGGTGATGTATTCAGCAGCGAGCACAACAGCTTTACATAATGATCAAAGCTTGAGGAGGCTCTGCGTACAGTAGACCTAATAATAACCTTTGAAGTTATAAGAACATTAATTCCACTAATATTAGACTCAAATTCTAGAATAGAGTGGGTCTAGACATAGAAATATAATGCATTCATTCTATAGTATAGGCCTGTTTATGTTTGTCTTGCAGTAGCAGTATATGGGCTTGGAGAGTGAATGACATTGGTAAGGAATGACACAGTATTTGCTATATTTGTCCATATGGCTATACTATACACTCTTAGAAAAAAGGGTTCTTCAAAGGGTTCTCCTATGGGGACAGCCGAAGAACCCTTTCAGGTTCTAGATAGCACCTTTTTTTCTAAGAGTGTACTAGTCCATCATATTGTATTTATGCATGCCTTTAGGATGTGCCTCTGATATACTCATGGACTTCACATTATGATAGACCACTTGTCTAGTCACGTCTTTCACCCTGACTTTGTATGTCTGTAACATCTCTCTCACTGACACTGTTGATAAAGTGGAATGGGAGACGACAGTGTTTTTTCATACAGGTATGTAGTAATCAAGGGACTCTTTAGTTGACGGTTAAATATGTGTGTGTAAGCCCCTGTAAGACTCAGTGGAGGTTTGAACCCAGTGTGTCTCGGAGACTTACAGAGATTGATTCTGATGATGGAAGGAATGACTGGAGGATAATGTAAATTAACTAGACACAGATAGAGAGGAGAGGAGGAGGAGGAGGACGAGGAGGAGAGAGTTAGAGGAGGATGACAAAAGCATGAAAAGAGGAGCATAGAGAGAGAGAGAGAGTTGTCTAAAGAGGATAGAGAGAGAGAGAGGGAGAGAAGAGAGAGAGAGGTGTCTGAAGAAGAGAGAGAGAGGTGTCTAAAGAGGAGAAAGAGAGAGAAGAGAGAGAGGTGTCTAAATAGGAGAAAGAGAGAGGAGAGAGAGAGGTGTCTAAAGAGTAGAAAGAGATAGAGGAGAGAGGGGTGTCTAAAGAGGAGAGAGAAAGAGGAGAGAGAGGCGAGAGAGGTGTCTAAAGAAGAGATGGAGAGAGAGAGGTGTCTGAAGAGGAGAAAGAGAGAGAGGAGAGAGGGGTGTCTAAAGAGGAGAGAGAAAGAGGAGAGAGAGGAGAGAGAGGTGTCTAAAGAAGAGATGGAGAGAGAGAGGTGTCTGAAGAGGAGAAAGAGAGAGAGGAGAGAGAGAGGTGTCTAAAGAGGAGATAGAGAGAGAGAGGAGAGAGAGGAGAGAGAGAGGTGTCTGAAGAGGAGAACGGGAGAGAGGTGTCTAAAGAGGAGAAAGAGAGGAGAGAAAGAGGTGTCTGAAGAGGAGAGAGAGAGAGGAGAGAGAGAGAGGTGTCTGAAGAGGAGAACGGGAGAGAGGTGTCTAAAGAAGAGATGGAGAGAGAGAGGTGTCTGAAGAGGAGAAAGAGAGAGAGGAGAGAGAGAGAGGTGTCTAAAGAGGAGATAGAGAGAGAGAGGAGAGAGAGAGGTGTCTGAAGAAGAGATGGAGAGGTTTCTAAAGAGGAGAGAGAGAGGTGT